>NW_027115461.1:1381977-1429837 GCF_000696795.3 Halyomorpha halys | reverse complement strand
AAAGTCTCTTTTAAAGTAAAAAAAAAAAAAATGTGAACTATTATTTTCCACACAGAATTAGACCTTGATAACCAATGTAAATTAAAAAAAAAAAAATTAAATTATCATTTCTACAACTTAATAAATTATTTTCTTTATTTTGAAAAAGATTGCACAGTTTAAATTTAAAAAAATATTTCTGATTTTATGTTAAAAAATGTTGGATAAATATTATTTGTTTATACCCTAGCTCCTTGACCATACTTACATAATTCTGATGTTCCTTTTTAATTAAGTATCATCAAATTCTGTTCATTAGTTTTGGAAAAGCAAAGAACTATTTCAGACAATTTTCATAACAAAACGTTATTAATTATAAAGAAATGAAATGTATTTTTAAAGTTTAAAGTTTAAAAAAAAAATTAATAACATGAATTTTATATAAATTGTAAGAAGTTTTTAAGTTGAATAAGATTTTTGTAGGAAAGGTCTAGAAAATAAATTAAAGCAATAAGGACAGAAAAATAAAATAGTTGTTCATTGTTACTCATTTAGTAATAAATCAAAAACCCCTGGACATCACATAATTTAACTAAATAGTAAAATAAAATTCACTTAGATAACCTATATCTCCATTTTAGTAAAAATAAATCTAATAAAAGACTAATCCACCTCTTAATATTACCAAATCTATCCCTTTGTCTCAAATTAAAGTGATTTATATAAGCATTCGAAGACATGGAGTATAAAATATATCGACCCCGATGGCAACAAAACTCCAACAGTTTCAGAATTGCAAAGACATATTGTGAGATATAATTCTCAGAGGTCAAAAACAGACTTACTCCATATGATTCCTGAACTACCGTCAGTGACAGACTTTGTCACAAGTAGGCATATTAAATTTTTTAAAGTACCCGCTACACAGAGAAGGGCAAAAATTAGCTATAGTTGAAACTAATAGTTAAAATAGTCATGGATACGATATTTATTTATCAATGGTTCATTCATGAATAAGGGTCATCTCCATGGCAATTTGTAGCAATTAGTTTCAACAATAACTAGTTTTAGCAAATCTCTGCCGCTACCCAATGAACCCTCTTTATTGCAGAATGTGTTGCAGCTACAGTCTCACAGTCATGATATTAGGATTGTTTATAGGTTTTAATTTGTAATCAAAAGTCTACTTTTCGTTACTTCCGATGAATTCCAAACTATGTATTGTTTAAAAAAAAAATTTAACATTTATTGCATTAAAAATGTTAAAAGACAACAGAACAACAGAAGCAATTATGAGAGAGCCAGAGTTAACAAGAAATTGATAAAACCTTTTTAAAAATGTCCTTGAAAATTCGTTTACACCAACAAAGCAAAAATAATTATAAAATTCTTTAACCTTATTTTCAGTTTTGTAGGAAGTTTATTCAAATTTCAATAATAAATTTTCATTTCTTCTTATATTATACTGTTTTTGATGTCGTGTGTAATATACAGAAGAAAGATGGTCCAGGAGCGGTCAAAAGAACTCAAATAATAATAAGACCATTTGTTATGAGCCAACGTTAGCATGGCTAAAAAAGATACAAACAACAAGAATAATATTACAAAGGTGTTGCAAAAACGTTTCATTTAAAAATGTAAACATTTATATAAAATTAAAGAAAATAAAAATAAGAAATACATAGAAAAGTATTAATAAATAAGAATTATAAAAAGTTATTAGGCAATTAAACAAAAACATAAAAATACAGTAAATACAAAAAACAAGATGGGAAATGAGAATAAATAAGGTCAAGAAAGGCGGGCATCCTATTTTGTTTTCTTGACCTTCATTTTATTCTTATTTCCTGTTATTTGGTGTTTACTGTATTTTTATATTTCTTTCTTATCTATTTTTTTATTTATTATTATTTCCATTTTCATTAATTGTTTAATTTATAATTACCTTTAATTTATAAATACCTTTTTATAATTCTTGTTTATACTTTTCACAGTACATCTTATTTTTATTGTAATTTACTTTGTTCAATTTTATTTAAATTTTCAAATTTTTATTCATACCTTAGATTGTTATTTATTCTCTTACTTTGTACCATTATTTTAGATGTTTGTATCTTTTTTAGCCCTGAGGAAGCCCTGCAAGATGGTGTGAAATTTTGGCTCTTGGAGTTCTTTTACCACACCCATAACACCTTCCTTTTATATATTACTTACGGTCAATCAACAATCTTCCAGTAAAAGATATATAAATCAACTAACCTATTAGTGAGTAATGAACAGATAAAAAAATATGTATATTAACAAACAGATCTATTATTCTTGATTAATTAATAGATCTGTTTGGTAATATATATTCTTTTTTTCAAGTCACTGCTCACTACTATGTCAATTAATATATCTTTTTTGGTATTTATCTTTAACTTCCTTACTATTTTTTACAAAGAAGTCACTTGATATCTCCATCTATATATCTGTTTTATTTATATGCCTCTTGTAATGCTCTTACATATATTCATTCTTTATCTATTCCTTTTAGCCCCAGTGAAGAGCAGCAGCAAGGATTGAAAGATTGGCCAAGGCTGTTTTTTTTTTACTGTAACTCCTATCTCCTTCTAATTAAACCAATCTTCCTACAAAATTGGAAAGAAGATTAAAGATAAATACAATTTATAATAACAAACACCATAAGAGCTATCTAAAGAATTGAAAACAGAGATGGACAAGATACTATACCAACAGGACATAAAAAGTATGCTTTGAAAAAGGCATAAAAACCCGAAATGTCAACAGCTAAAATGTAAAAAAAAAAATGTAATCTATAAAAAGAAATGGAAGTTTAATTTTCTAACTCTAATTAAAATATAAAAGTTCTAAGAAAAAATAACATGTTTTTATGAATTTATTTACACTGATAATGATGAAATTAATAAATGTTACTGAAAAACAGGCAGGTATCAGTAATAAAATGTAACCAAAGCAATTTAACAATATGAAAAAAAACAAAAAACAAGCAACCACCCATAGATATATATTTGTATATAAGCAAAAATATATATTACAGGCAATTTATAAATAGTTAAAAAAAAATTATAATACAAAAGCAAGATAGTTCTAAGCAAAGCTTACCTCATCCGTCGATTCATAGTGCATAGATTCAAGGGAGCCGACGCGAGGTCCACGTCTCCTCTCATTCCCACCACTTCCGAGGATCTGGGCGACCTTAGCCTGCTTTACCATATCCAAAGCCTGGTACCAATAAGCCATTGTTATACAAATATATTTCAGTGACTAACTAGCAACGTTAAAGTTGTCATCAAGAGACAATAATCCCTCCACCACAATATCCTACAATATTTTATCATAGCTTATTATGAAGAAGTATTTTCTTTAGGAGAAAATAATAATTAACATGTATAATAACAATATAACAGAAGTTTCCGGCTTTTATAAGAAACTAATTTTCATTGAGTACCAATTAGTACACAAAAGATCATAAAAATGTTCAACACTATTAATGTCACAGTAAATAACAAGTGTTCAGAAAGAATGAGTGTTTATTTAAAAGTTAATAAATAGAAAAACAAAGATCTCCAATAAAAATAATTAATATATATAAAAATTTGACCATATAATTTAAAATATGAAGATGGTCAAGGTTGCGGTCGAAATGAACAAAATAGTTATTAACTATTTATTATCCAATGTTTCGCCCCACATTGTAGGGCTTCATCAGGGCTAAAAAGATACAAAAACAACCAAGAACATTACAACAAAAGACACAAAAAGGTAAATTAAGGTAGGATAAATAATATGTAAAAATTTAGTGAAAAGAAAATTATATACAAATAAAAGGGAAGAAGAAATAAAATAGTATTAATATAATCATCATACTATAAATAGTATAAATAAACTTGAATAAACAATGATAAGAATAAAAAATTATGTAAACTATATGGTTAAAAATCTCAACTTTCTTCTTCATTTTCAGTCTTTTGGTGTTTTAAATTTTGTTTTCCCACATCTACTTTTCTGTTTTGTTTTTTTTTCTATGTGCGTCTCCTGTTACTGTTTTAACCATATAGTTTACATAATTTTTTATTCTATAGTATTATATTAATACTATTTTATTTCTTCTTTCCTTTTATTTGTATATAATTTTCTTTTCACTTATTTTTTACATATTTATCCTACCTTAATTTACCTTTTTGTATCTTTTGTTGTAATGCTCTTGGTTGTTTTTGTTTCTTTTTAGCCCTGATGAAGCCCTACAATAATAGAACGAAACGTCGGATAATAAATAGTTGATAACTATTTTGACCTCAACCTTGACCTTCTTCATATTTTAAATTACATGGTTAACTTTAATTATTTTCATTGGAGATCTTTGTTTCTTTCTGAACACTCGTTATGTAGTGTGATATTAATAGTGTTAAACATTTTTATGATCATTTATGTACTAATTGGTACTCCCTTTGGCAATGTTTAAAATAAGGTGAGTCTTTTATTTACTCCATCGTTACTCTAAATTATAGTAAATAATAATGGTAAGTATGCCTGATGAGGGAGCAATGGCCCCAAAATGTTATTACATATAAATAATATAAAATTAAAGAAATTTATAAATGAAAGATTTTTTCACTTCGACTAATTAAAAAATAATATATAACACACGCAGAAATAACATTTAAAAAATAGTGCTGTTTAATATATGTTGACATTTCTAGGTTACATCATAAGTCTTCATCAGGGCTGGTAGAGATTAGGCTAGAGCTCAATCTATATTGAATTTAAGTAGCCAATGACTATCACTCCAAATAGAACAATGGGCTGGACTTACAATGGACTGGAGTACTAAGAGTGAATACCACTCCAAGCAATCCAGTCAGTCCACTTAATCATTCTATTGTTCCATTAGCAGTAATGGAGCAACTACCTTAAATCCACATAAATCTCCATCTCAAACTATACTAGCACCGATGAAAACTATAATTTCGGCTGAAATGTTAGCATTTAATAAATAGTTATGTTTTCAAATATTATTTCTGACTGTTTTATTTCATTTTCCAAAATTTCACGGTAAAATTTATCCTTTTTAACAAGTTACATTTTTTTTAATATAGACTATATCATTTCTACAGATAGCGTCAAAAAATGTCAGTACATACATACCTTGTATTAATTTATTACATATTATTATTATAACTCTTTTAGTTGCATTTTTTTTTTTTTTTAAGGTTTTTAAATACATATAAATCTGTTCCCTAAATAGAAGTATTTATAAAAATACATATATCTTTATTTTTTTATTATTAAAAAAAAAATCAATCCAAAAAAATTTAATATTATACACAAACTCACCTTGCATTTTCTTATCATTAAATAAATAAACAAAGAAACAAACAAAAAACACAAGAAAGATAAAAAAACAGAGCCACAGAGGCATTTTAATATAATTTGCTTATGAGAATCAAGATGGAGTATTCCCTACAAGATGGTATTAATCAGACTGTTCGTATTCCCTTTAGAATTGATAATGTGTTTGTAAACAATCATTATCCTTTAAAATTTACTATAATCCATTTTTCTTATGTCAACAATGTTTTGTAAAATAATTCTATTTTGTGCAAAACAAAGTGCATTAGCAAAATGTGACATGCCGTTGCAAATGGAAGTTTATAATTTAACATGTTTTTGATAAGACACCTTGCTAAGAGTTGTTAGAGACCCAAAAATACCTTGATATCAAAGAAGTAAAAAAAAATTTAAAGACAAGAAAAAAGAATGAGCTAAGAATGAGAGCAAGAACAGATTGTTTCGTTCCGTTACCAGAACCAAGTTAAAGAATTCTAAAAAAAGGAATAAATTACACAAGTCCACGCTTGATAAATTTTTTTCTGGTTTACAATCGAATAATAATTACTACTAGTTATTAAGGATGTATACCTATTTTTCTTAAATTTGTCCACAATTATTAGTTTACTGAACTAATAATTAATTTTTAATTTATTTCATTATTTTATTTAATTCATTTTCTGCATTAAATCATTGATATAAAGTAGCATTCTTTAGTTTATAAAAACAGAAGTTTATTATTATGCAGATAATTTTAACATATTAAATGTTTTTAAAACCAACAGTGAATTATATTATGCTAAAGAGGAGAGTTAAGCATCCCAGAAATGTACAAAAAAGGAATAAATATTGGTATTAAATTATTATTTTTTTTTTTACTAATTACCTTTTTTTAACCAATTTATTTAGATTATCACACAGATTAATTCTGCTCAAAAATTTCTTTTTTTATGTATCATTTTTAAAGTTACTAGTTAAACTTTTAAAATTTCTTAATCTACAAGTTTTTTTATGATTTAGGTAATTTTATTTGGTTAAAAATCACTTCAAGAATTTTTATTGAATTAAGTTCAGTAGAAAATGAAAAATAAACAGATGCAATATATATATACATATACATATACTCTGTGAAAAAACTTTAAAAATAAATATTTTTCATTAATATTTAAATATTAAATAATCACTACAGATATAAATTTATATTCAATTAATTGGAAAAGAGTTTGTCATTCCCTGACTTTTTCCTCCCTCAAATAATTTCCCTGCCTGTTCCAACCCCACAAAAAGTGAAAAATAAATAAATATTTCATCACAATAATCAAAAATATTTATTAATAAATTGATCATCATGCAGACTAATAACAAACTTTATCTATTGAAATATTATGTATTTAAGTCATTAAAAGTAAAACTAACATTTTGAAGTAAAAATGTCTTTAAAAAAAAAAAAGAAATAATATTTGCTATGTATTTTATAAAACAATGTTAATAAAATGCTAACTGAGAAAATCAAACTACCCATAAAAACTAAATAATTTTGATTCATTTTCACTTTCTTTGTGCATACTAATAATTTAAAAAAAAATATTTCATTAATATCAATATTTTTTTAAACCTGGAAATAAATACTTCTAAATTTTATTTTTTAATATTAATTGAAAAAAAAAAAAAGGTCTAAAGAGAATAAAGCGATTATCACAAAATTTAGAGAGTCAAGAATGAGAAAGAATGTAAAAGCTAGAAAGAGTCCATCATAGCAGATTGTGTGAAGGGACCAGATGTTTGCACCAGCGTTGGTTCGAATCAGGCTCATTATAAATTATCCTCTTGTACCTACCGTTCCGATTGGTAAGAGTAACTTAAAGACAAGAATTTATAGAAAAAAAATCTTAATAGACAAAATTGGAATTTTTAATTTATAGAACCTAGACCTCTGTATACCACCGACGAGGAAATTAACTCTAAGACCTCCAGGTTATGAATTGATTGAAATAATCCAAAAGCAAAATTAAAAAATAAATCGAAAATATACTAAATGCAACCATATTGAAGCAGGAATTACTCGGACAGATGCACAACATTAACAACGCCTACAGGCTATCACAATAACATGCAATAGATCAAATCTACTTTAATTATCAATAATGTAAATCTTTACAATTTAACTGGAGGAAGATAGTCCGGGTGGCGGTCAATAAAGGTTTCAAAATAGTTTAACCAACGTTTCACCCCACTTTGAATGGCTGATAAGAATGACGTTCTGATGCCAACTGAGAACGTCATTCTTATCAGCTCTGCAAAGTGGGGTGAAACGTTGTTAACAATAAATAGTTTTTTGTTACTATTTTGAAACCTTTATTGACTACCACCTGGACTATATTCCCTTCATCCAGTCAATTATCTTCTTCCAATATGAATTTACAATTTAATATTTTCTCTTCAAATTCTTTATTTTTACTGCTCAATATAATAATATTTCATATTGCCTATCCTTATTAATTTAATTTACAGTGAATAAATAGAAAGAAGAAACAATATATGAGTCAATTATTTCCAAATTATCAAGATTTGCGAAAAACTGTATTTTCTATACAAAAAGAAGATGGTCTGGGTGCGGTCAAAATAACTCAAATAGTAATTAACTATTTATTGAGAGCCGTGTGAAGTGGTAGTGACGACTCTTTGTTGTTGTTTTATGCGTAGTGGTTATGATGTAGCGATAATGAAAAAAACTGAGATTCGAGCAGTGATTAAATACTTTGTAAACAAAGGTATGAAAGCATAGGAAATTCATGCCGACTTTCAGAACACACTGGGGGTCTCTGCTCCTTCATATTCAACTGTTGCCAAGTAGACCAGCGAGAATTTGGTCGGGAGAGCTTAGATGATGATCTGCGTAATGGACGGCCAAAAAGTGCTCAACAAAAAGCTAAAAAGGTTATGGAGGATCGTTGACTGAAAGTGCGTGAGATTGCTGAAGCTGTAGGGATGTCATCTGAACGGGTGTATCACATTTTAACCGAAAAATTGGAAATAAAAAACTCTTGACATTGGACCATAAATGCACTAGAATGAAAATGCCCGAACTAAATCTGGCTCCTTTTCAGCACAACCAACAAGATTTTTTGCACCAGTTGTGACTAAAGATGAAACTTGGGCCCACTACTATACCCCAGAGACAAAACAGCAGTCAAAGCAGTGGAAACATGCTGAGTCACCACCACCAAAGAAAGCAAAGGCAGTAGGTTTGGTCGGATCCAGTTCTCTGGAATGCAAAAGGCATTCTGCTGATGGATTATCTTCCTACTGGCTAAACAATTACGGGGCAATACTACGCAAACCTCCTAGACCAACTACAGGAAAAGATATGTGATAAAAGGCCTGGTTTTGCAAGGAAAAAAGTCATCTTTCATCAGGACAACGCCCGCCCGCACACGAGTGCTATTACCATGCCAAAACTTCATGAACTGAAGTACGAATTGTTGCCACATCCACCTGATTTGGCACCATCAGACTTTCATCTCTTCCCCAAGCTGAAAATTTTCCTAGGTGGATGGAGATTTCCTACAACAGAAGAACTGCCTGCCGAATTGGAGAGGTATTTTGCAGGCCTGGAGATCTCATTTTCGAGATGGGATCAAGGCATTGGAACATTACTGAACGCATAAATGCATTAGTCTACAGGGAGACTATGTTGAAAAATAAAAGCATTTCCACCGAGGTAAGACACTTATGTCTAGCACATTCCGAGAACTTTTCAAACCACCCTTGTACAAGTCTGGGATGTTACAGCAACTTTAATATTCAAATCGACCAACTGGAAACGCCACTTTATATAATCAATTTTACACATTTTTGAATAAGGATCCCTGGCAATCTTAGCAGAGTTGAAGGGTGGCTTGTTTCCGCCTAGTCACAGGACATGATATCCTCCAAAAACACCTTCAGATAGGCACTGCAGATTTCTGTATAAATTTCTTTAAGCACATTTTGGATTATTGTTTTATTTTGGTTAAAATATGTTATTTGTTTGTGGTTTAAATAAGTGTATTTAAGTAGATTATTTTTTATGCACATTGGTTAATCCTCAGTTAACCTTTTAAAAAATGCGAACACTTGTTCTACATAATTCAATTATTATTGCGAACCAATTTTGTTCTGATCAATAAAAAGTAAATACAACTTTTGTTTTGTGATGCTTTATTAAAGATTTATTAAAAACACCTTTTTTGTTACAGCCACTTTTGCGTTAAATGAGCATTATAGTGTAGAATTTATAAAATACTCCGAAATAGAAAAATATTAGTCAAAGAAGAACACAGAAAAATAAATAATTTCTCAATAAGGAGTAAATTTGGTGATTATTCAAATCTGTCTGTAATAAATTTTTTTTTAAATATAAGACCAAACATTAGTACTAATATCGTGAATGCATAATTTGAAGCAGTGTAAGGAAAGCCAATATAAAATATTTATTGTTTTAGATAAATTCAATGCTACTTAACGAGTAGCATTTATAATAAAAATGCATCTCTAATTAGGCCAAACTTAGGCACTACTGTACAGTGGTAAAACCAGTGATATTGTACGGAACAGAGACTGTTCTTTCTCAGTCTGGAGAAACTGTTGAGAATAGAAAGAAGGATTCGTAGAAGAATCCATGGACCCAAAATAACACTAAAATGATACAGACTGAAATCCAACAGAGAAATTTACAGTGAAATCCCTAATTTGAAAACAGAAATGAGGGCAAGAAAACTTAGGTTTTATGGACACATGCAAAGGATGGCCGAGAAGAAATTGAACAAGAAGATTTTCAGAAAGATTATGGGATATAAATTCAATCACAGTACAAATCAATAAACAAAGAGGCTTGGGATTATACAGGATTTGTGTGAAGATAGTTCAGAATACCGGAAATTCCTGAAACTCGCGGTGCTTGTGGTGGACAGTAGAAAACTCCTGTCTCTAAGGACTTGGACAGAAGAAAGGAAGAAGAAATTCAGAGAAGTCCTCAAGCAGAGATGAGTAGAGAGGAAGAAATTGAAAGGGAAACCTGAGTCATAGTCTCGTAGTCCTTAAGGACTGTTTTGCATCAAATAAATAAATAAATTCAATAATGGGCAGCATCAAAATAAAGAGTTTGAAGAGGAAATATTAAAGGAATGTCTTAAAAAAATTTCTTGAATTTATAAAGAATATAAGATAGTATAAACCCTTGGAAAAATAATTTTACATAATAATTTAAACTAATTATCATTATAATTCTAGAAGCTTGTACGAAACAAAAGTAATCTTAAGCAAAATACAGAATACAGGTGGTCTAGCATAACCTAAAGGTTTACGGCTCAAGTTACGAAACATGTTTCTATCAAGCTGATCTTAGTTATAGAATGTGAATACTTACCAAGCCTACAGATGGCGGTAGAGTAGAACTCACCTCATTTCTAGACCTAAGGGCACAGTCTTCCAGAGTCTCAGCGGCCTCGTACTTCCCTTGCCTCCTATAGAGCGCACCCAGATTCTTGAGGGTAGTAGTGACGGTAGGAGAATCCACTTTGGCTGCTTTATGCCAGCCACCGTACTCGCCATACGGCGCGTTGTCTTTATTCCTATGCTTATTTTCTTCTCGCTCCTCAGCCACTTGCCAGATTGGTTTGTTCTCACCTGCGAGCAAAAAGGCAAATGTCAGTATGCGAACTGTCATATACCGGAGCTAAGATTTTCTCAGATATCTCTAATGTATTAAATTCATTAAAGACTTTTTAGAGATTTAACTATGTAATAAATGTAAAAAATAAAAAAACTCAAAAGTACATATTTATCGATAGTGTAACAATAAAAGGTTTCTTCAATTTCCGAAAAAACCTCAGTTAAGTGGTAAAAAACAGTTGCGCATAATCCAATGCTAATAAACAGGTGTTATAAACAACAGCGTTAGCCACATGTACATGCAAAGCATTAAAAAGCAAAATTATGAATGCAAATTAAAAATAATTATACCTACCACATTGTACTTTACAACCAAATATCAAAACAAAGAAACATGTCTGCAGATAATTAAAATAAAAATTATTAAAAAAATAAACAATACAAATTAGTGAATGAAAGAAATAAAACACTTCATGCAAATGGTAACTATTTATTTCAAAATTATAATAAGTTTTATTTGCAAGCTAATCTTAAGTTCTGATGGCTTAACAATTGCCTTAGTTTAACCAAATTAAGAATATATGTTTCAAAGATTCTATTATTAAACAAGCTAAGTATATAAATGTACGCTATTAAGCGAAAACAAAAATGAAATAACCTTTACATATATTTATTATGTTAATAAATCAAAATAACATGATGTAGATTAGCCATATCAAATGAGATCATAAAATTTAAAAGCAACAAAAGATGAATTCGAAATATAATAATCTTAACTTTCTTATGAACAAAAATTTGACAATGAAACTCTTTAGACATCATAAATTGATTCATTTTGAAAATAAATGCTAAATAAAACCGAAACCTGCATGCATAAAAATAAATATTTAAATTGTGCAAATGGCTAAAAAAAAAATTAAAGTAAAAATAACCAAATAAATGAAAAAAAAATTAATAAGACATAACAAACATATAAATATACCTATAGGAAACCAATAACTAACAAAATAAAAATACACGTAACATTTAATATGAAGCGTTTCGATAACTATTAGTCAGTTTTAATCACAATTATGTTTACAACCATTTACATTTCGATTCAAACAATAATACAATCTAACATTTTATAAAGGAATTCTCAAGTATTTCTTCCTGTGACTAATATTTTGATGTTACCAGTTGCTTTGAAATTATGATTACTAATTTACTAAAAAATCTCTTATTTTCAACTTGCGCCATGAATTCCCTGAAGGTAAATTAAACTATTATCCTTCCCACAATTCTTTACAAATGCGAAGCGAGGTCTTCTACACAAGGGAAGAACAGCGCTTTAAGGTTTTTGAAAATAAAGTATTAAGTAGAATATTCAGATCGAAAAAGGATGAGTTAACCAGAGAATTTAGAAGGCTACACAATGCTCAACTGAGGGAACTGCACCTGGTAAATATAATTCAGGTTATTGCATTGCGGAGAATAAGATGGGCGTGTAAATGACGGATTCCTAAAATGTTAATAAATTCTGATCTGAAGAGTAAATGTCCCAGGAGTAGACAAACATGATGGGAGGATTGCGTTAAGACTGATTTAATAAATTAGGGTTTGGAGGGGTATCAACGGACAGATATAGGTAGAGAACGATTGGTTCTTGGTCGGTATTGGCATCGAACCTTCGGGTACGGTACACCATTATTATAATCATTATTAATTTACTAAAAAATAAAATCAGACACATCGGTTTGTCAAAATAACAGTAGATCTACTTAAGTATATGGTGGTAAACATCTATAGCTATATTATTGCAGTTTTACTATTTACATAATTCTATAATAGTTTTACTATTTGTATAATATTATTTATTTTGTAGTCTTATGCCAGAAAAAAAAAATTATTCAGTAATAGACATCATTCTAAAACTATATGATTTTAAGCCATAAAATCCATCCAAACGATATGGTCTGTGTGGATGGGAAATTGTTTCTGAAAATAGAGAATTTCTACTACCTCAGATCACATTAACCTCAATAAATGATCAAAAAACTGAGATAGACCAGCGTATAAACTGAGATAGACCAGCGGCGTATAACATCGTGCGAACAGTCTTCTTCTCTTTGTCCAAAATACTGAGATCCCAAAAAATCTGAGGTTAAGGTTGTGGTATAAAGCCAGCTCTGAAATATGGCTGCGAGACCTGGGCTCTAATAGGTACCCTAGAAAGCAGAATCGAGGGCTTTGAAGGGAAAGTTTCTTTTTATAATTATAGGAGCTATCACAGGATAACCAACAGTGAACTGCTTGTAGAGAGTGATTAGTCAATACCTCATGATATGAAGTTTAAGATGGGTGGGACATATCGCTCGAAGCAATCCATCAGGACGCATGTAGGAAAAATCATTGTCAGTTTACAGTATGAATGAAACAGAACAAAGGTTATAAATATGAACGTAGAGAACTCGATAAAAAGATTCAAATTTCAAATATCAGTTAAGGATTATAAATGAAATTGCGCTAATGGGGAAGGTAGCATTTTAAAAACTTTAAACCATGAGTTATTTTGAAAAGTTATCAAAAGTTGCCTTAGGTAGTGAGGAGGCAAAATTGAAAAGTAAAGAATTGAGAAAATAAATAGTTAATTAAAATCAAGATCATGGTCAGAGATAGGCAAAATTAAGCTATAGTTGAAACCAATAACTAAAGTTGCCATGGATACAACCCTTATTCATGAATGAACCATTGTAAATAAATACTGTATCCATGGAAATTGTATTTATTAGTTTCAACAATAGTTTTACCCAGCTCAGATCATGGTATGAAAAAAAAAGTAGTGTTACCTAAATTTAAAATTCTTGAAGAAGTTTGTCGGGGGGTGCGGTCAGCAAAGAACAACATAAATAAACAAAACCATATTTATTTATTTTATGCCGACGTTTCGACCTGAGTTTCAGGTCTTCATCAGGGCTATAGAACAAAAGAGATAACAACACATTTAGAGTAACATACAATTGAAAAGGAATAGTATACAAACAAATTTAGAATTATATAAAATATTGAATTAAATTATAAATGATATAAAATGATAATTGATAATTGAATAATACAAGATTTTTTATTGATTGATATTTGTGGAATTGTATGGTAGTAAATTGAAAACAGTGATATCAATCAATAAAAAATCTTGTATTATTCAATTATCAATTATCATTTTATATCATTTATAATTTAATTCAATATTTTATATAATTCTAAATTTGTTTGTATACTATTCCTTTTCAATTGTATACAAACAAATTTAAAAATATCAATCAATAAAAAATCTTGTATTATTCAATTATCAATTATCATTTTATATCATTTATAATTTAATTCAATATTTTATATAATTCTAAATTTGTTTGTATACTATTCCTTTTCAATTGTATGTTACTCTAAATGTGTTGTTATCTCTTTTGTTCTATAGCCCTGATGAAGACCTGAAACTCAGGTCGAAACGTCGGCATAAAATAAATAAATATGGTTTTGTTTATTTATGTTGTTCTTTGCTGACCGCACCCCCCGACAAACTTCTTCAAGCATTAATCTACGGTCAACTATCTACACCTCAATATAAATTTAAAATTGTTTCTTATCATTGCCACCTTCTTGCTTTATCATAAGGTCAACTATCAATATATAAAAATTAATTAAAATGTTAAAAAGTGACAATAAAACATATTAAGAACTTTTATTTTTATTTTCCTACGTCTTATTGACTACTGTGGAGCACAATACTCACTGAAATTGAGAATCAACTACCTATACCAGATATACTGGGGTACTGATATATATTTTTTTACTATAAGTGTGCAGTTAAAAATAATACAGAGTTCCATTATCAATGCTTAACTAAATCATATTAAACTTAAATTTTGAAATAAGACAATATAATCATTAATTAAACATCGACAATGAAATATAAAGAAAAAATTAATCTTGTTCAAAATGTAAATGGTTGAGACATTATCACCGAAAACGCTAATGGAATTCGATAACAGTACGTAATAACTATAAATGAAAATATATCAATTTTAATATTATAACACTGAAAATATTATTTGTAATTTAAACTTCTGATCATTCAAGTTTTAAAAAAATAATGACCAACTATAACCTTTACTGACTTCTAGGTTTCTTATATTAGTTCTATATAGTCACGAAATGGAAAAATATATAATTTGCCAAAATATACCTTACCTATCTTTTTTTATTTATTATTTTTTTTTTTTTTGAGTTTTCATAAACCAAAAATGATGAAATTACAGTAGGACGTTAATTATATTGATAAATGAAATACTAAAGAAAGCAACAAATACAAATGAGACATATTATAGAGAGAGAATAAGTGAGAATATATCAGAGAAGCTAAAATGCTGTAATTCTTTTTATCATATAATTAAACATGGCCTCTTATATGAAAGGAAAAACAGCATGGTTTTTAAAAATAAAGTATAACGTAAAATATTCCGACCAAAAGGATGAGTTAACGGGAGAATTTAGAAGGCTAGACTATGCCGAATAGAGGGAAATGCACCTGGTAAATATAATTCAGATTATAGCAGGCAAATAAAGTTGTAGGGGTTAGTTAAAAAAATGTTAATAAACACTGAAACAACGGGTAAACGTCCAAGAGGTAGACTGAAACATTGATGGGAGCGGAGTTGGGAAAAATTAGCTGTACTTGAAACTGATAGCTAAAATTGTCATGGATACAAGATTTATTAATTAATTATTAATTAATGGTTCATTAATGAATAAGGGTCGTATCCATGGCAATTTTAACTATTAGCTTCAACTATAGCTAATTTTTACCCATCTCTGGATAGGAGGACTGTGTCAAGTCTGATCTGCTAGATTTGGGTTTGGATGGGCGTCACTGGACGGACGTAGGTAGAGAGCTATTGATAGTATCGGCAACGAATCTTCGGGTTCACTAAGACTTTATTATTATTATCATGCATTTACTATTATTATTTTTATTATTATTAACATCATCATGTATTTACTATTATTATCATGTATTTACTAGTATTATTATTATTATCATCATCATGTATTTACTATTATTATTAACATCATCATGTATTTACTAATGTTATTATTATCATGTAACTCGTTTAATTTCGAATTCAGAAACAGAGCTGCCGCAACACGGTGTGCAGTGGGAGTCGCACATTATTAAAAAAAAAGGATGATAATCGATCTTTAAATCTGTAATGGTTCTTTTACATGAACAACTAGTAAATATAGAATAATATGTAATGAAATGCATTGAGTTTTAATTTTTTTTTGTTTCGGCTAAAAAACTAAGCCTTGTTTTCTCTGTTACCTCAAAAATTAATAATTGATTATACTGTATTATATTTTTATTTTACTTATTTCACTGTTAGTTTTTTTTTTTTTATAATAAATTAATATTAAATAAACTTTACTGAATATTTCTAGGTTTTTTATTATACTATCTAGTCAAGATGGCTTAGCAAACAGAAATAGCTTAAAGTGAAAAGAGAACCTAAATGTTTTTGCTAGTAAACTGATAATAAAATTTGTAAAACAGTTGAAAGATCTTTATCACAAGATTTCTATTCATAACTGACATCTTGATGGAAAATTCTTTACATAATAGAAAACAAAATACATTATTAGAAAAGCTAACTCACACATATCTATCAGTGAGCTCTCTTAATCATTTACAAAGATATAGAGCCCACTTTTTATTTTTTAAATTATTTGATTTATGAATTCGTTAACCTCCAATAATTTAAGAAAGATGAAATCGGACAAGGCAATACGTAATATGTAATGGGTTGAAATAAAATTAAAAAAACATTAAGTGTGAACTAATACATTCTTTTTAATTGAAAAAAATGTTTGAATAATATTATGTATATTGGTTTTAATTAAATAATCCAACATTTTTCTTCATTAAGCTTCATGTATAGTATATCTTCACTGAAGTAAAAAAAAAGAAAGAAAACCATAAGGATTTGATTGCCCTATCCCAATACCTGGAAAAAAAATTAACCAGATGTTTAATACGGTTGTGATCCATATCTGAACCCTTTGAAAAATACATCCAGAATTCACCAGGATGAAAGGTAGTTCTGATGGAAGAATATAAAAATATGCTTCATATATTAATTTTAATTCTTTTTTTTTTTTTTTTTTATGTTGTATATAGTAAAAGAGTTATTAACTATATATATGTTGAGAGTAAACGTAACTAAGTTGGGTTTTATCATATAAAGTATTATAAAGTTCATGGATTTAATTTCAGCATTACTATTAGTTTCTATCTTCATTTCTTTTGATTAGTAACTCTTCTTTACTATATTAGCTGATGTAGCTGAATATTAATGTAGCATGTATAGAATGCAAGTTGTGTGTTTATTTACATAACAATGTTTCTAAACAGCTGGCACCCCTATTGGAGGAATTAAGCTTGGACGCATCAGCCATACATTTAGTATCTGGACATAACTCTTGGCGAGCAGCCGTACTTCTCTTTCTCTCTATATTGTCTGTTTTATCTCCGTTTGACCAGGGTCGAAAAATTATGCTTCAGGAGCACTGGAGGACTGCTTTGGAACCACCATAGACTGTATAATTATTTAAATAGTTTCACCAGTTGGAACTTAATGAATTCAATTACAGTGTAATCTCGGTAATGCGAACACTTCAGTAATCAAAACAAGCGTAAAAAAAAGTTACTATATTGAAAAACTCAGCAGCCAATAAAATTTTTGGTTTTAAATAAAAGTTCACATATGAAAAAGACATTTTTAACTTCCAATCTATAGACAAGTTATTGTAATCACCATGAAAATACTAGGTGGAAATTTTTACAGTTTCGATATTAGGTAATCTAATTTCTACGGAAGTGTTCATAATATATTTTGTTAGCATTAGAAATATATAGTATCTATAAACTAATTTTATCAATATTAGAAATGTGTATAATACAATTTTGTTGGTGAACTCATTTTTTTTTCACGTTTTAAATAAATCCATACAAAGAGTGTTTTTTTATATTCATTTATCCTTTTATTCACTTATAAACAAACAATCTTATAGTTTTGACAAATTAAATCATCACTTAGCATTCCTGGGGATACAAAAGAAAACATTTTTTTTTTAAATTTTCAATTTTTTAAAAACTTTAAACTGTCAAATTTCAAATAAATTATGTAAAAAAAAAAATTAAAATAGTAATGTATATTCATTTTTTGAATTTCTAACACCATTTTTTCTAATACTTTCTGTAATCCGAAAACCTCTCTGCAGCAATTTGTTCAGATTACCGAGATTACACTGTAATATTATTTTTAATCAGATTATTATTTAATAATTATCAATTTTTTTTTAACAATATATATTTTTAATTGAATTAAGGAGATATGGTTTTGGTTTTTTAATGTTAATTTTAAATTTATTTATTACTTGCAGGTTATTTTTTATTTCCTGAGCTACGTTAACAGTTGATTTAACCAGTATATGAAATTCCCTTGGTACCAATTAATTCAAATAATCAACGTCCTACTATATTGAAGTTTATTAACAGAAAAGAAAATATAATCAATTATATCTCATATATAAATACTGGCTAAATAATAAAATATTCTTCTTCATCTTGACATATATGTATAAATATATAAGCAACTATTTATAAACATGAGAAATATTAGTAACTCTTTTTTAACACATTTATTTACAGAGTTGATACATAGTTAAATATAAATATAAATAATCAAAGTCAGACTGATTTAGTATCTCCTTAGGACCATATTTTTTTTTTTTAATGTTGGTACATGATGATGTGATAACATATAAAATAACATAGCACAGAGAGGATCTTCTAACCGGAAATAGTTTCAATTATCAAATCACCAGCAACATAATAACAACAATTATTTGTTCTTCTGCTTTAACTGACTTTACCTAAAAAAAATTGTGATAAAATAACATGTAAATGAAATAAAAAATAAAATTAAACAAAAAAAATGTTATTTAAAAAAAATTAAAATAAATCATAAAAAGCATTCTAAAATAACATAAAACAAAATGCACATTAATCACAATAACATGCAACATGCATGGACATTAAGAATTAGTTAAGTTTTATTATAGGTCAATATAGAGGCAAGGTTAGAGAAAACATTTAAAGAAGTTAAAAAGAAATGAAACAAAACATCTTAGCCCAACAAGACGATTAAAGTTATTATATCACAATAGTTCCCTAACTTTCACCTGTTGGAATGAGGGTCATGTACATTTGAGAAATGACATGATGTTCTTTGCTAATTTGCTAAATTCAAGTTTTCAATAATCAATGGTGGATATCTTCTATATCAGGGGTGGCCGACCCAAATGCTTTTGCCAACCCACTTCGGAAAACCACCACAACTCCGTTGCCCACATAAAAAAATTATATACCCACATATAAGATTTAGACCCACTATAAACTTTTATTGGAGTGAAAATTTGAAACATAATGAGTTATTATTAATAACATGAGTTTTTAATCTTAACTCATAAATAAATTAGACAATCTGTCATATAGTCCCAAGATTATTATTTTTAAATCAAAGTTAATTTTTGCTCATAATTTTTGAATATATGGATGCACAAATAATATAGTTTTTTAATACATTGGTTTTCACTTATTCTGGCCATTATAAAATAAGTGTATTTTGTAAAAGTGTGGTAAATCTCATGGGCCAGAAAAATATACAAGGAGGGCCAAATGCAGCTCATGGATTGGCCACCTCTGTTCTTTATCATAGTAATATTTAATGGGCAGTATTTTTGGAGGCAAACAGTTAGGGATCTCTTGTTAAATCAACACCTTAATCTAACCAAAAATATAACCAGTACCAATCAATATAATGATTATTAAGGAATTTGAAAACATAATTCCAATTAAATTTAATTACGACCATGACAGAGCTTATGTGCCATAAATACTAACACCATCATACAATAACATGATAGAAGTGTGCACATGAACACCGTGCAACTATTAACCATATGATAGCACAAATCCATGCATTATGGTATAATTAAATTATTGTGAGTTATATGTTAAATAGGAGGAGATAGAAAAAAAAAAGTGAAAGAACAGTGTAAAGGTAGACTTTTGCTGTTTTGCCCACTGTTACAATGGCCGTCTGTAGCTGAGGAAGTTGAGGTGTCAACTTAGCAACCTCATAACTGCAGGGGTGCAGATTCGAATTCTGCCTGGGAGAGTTGACTTCTATTTCAGGGCAGAATAAAAAACTGACCTACCCACTTTACTTAGAATAGATTGGTTACCTAAAGATAACCTCTCCTCTTTCTCCCATGTCAGGAATGGCCAGGCAGGAAGCAAAAAAAAAATTGTCGTTTTTCCCAGTATTATAAGTTTAATAATAGCAAACAACTCTGGAAAAATATCTATATTAAAAGAATTTTTCTTTTTTTGTTTGAACTTGAGTACTTATATTACGAAACTAAAGAAAAGGACAAGTAGAAAGATAATCGTTACCATCAATAATCTTTTCAGATATGATAACATTAGCTATAAGATATGATAACAACCAATGAGATATGATAACATTATCTATAAGATAACATAACATAACCTATAAGATATGATAACATAACCTATAAGATATGATAACAAAATCTATAAACCAGTGGAGTGCTATAACCCTACTCTCAAGTGACAGTAACTGTCAACTATCAGATATGGTATACTATATACCTTGCCTATTTTATTAACACCGCCTTTTTTATAACATCTAAATAATTTCAATTAAGCAACTGCTTGTGACCATATACCTGATGAATCCATTCATAGTTATTTAATTCAATTTGTAGCAATCACGAAACCCATGAAATCATTACCTAATTTGTTTATTGTTTTTTTTTTTTGCGGCCACCATTTGTGACACCATGCCTAACACATGTTTGAGGACCCTATAAAAAAAAGGTTGAGTGCCATTGCCCTAAGCTGATAACCATTGGACTGCTGACTGATAGATTTCCTTCAGGAGGGATCGGGGATTAGTAGCCAAGAGATGGGGTCATTCATAGACTACTCAGCAGTGTCAACTAAATAGACCCACTGAAATAGCTACTTACCATCAGGAACCGCTTACCTTTACAGCAGGCAGCTAAAGACCAGCAAAAGTCTACCGGATTTAAAAATGTCATATACTAAAAACAATTTTCTTTCAATTAATAGGTCAAGTTGTTCAACAGAACATGTATATCCGTCGAAAACTGGAATTGGAAATTTCGTACGATCACAATACTTTCCCTTTTTCTTATATATTCCATATGTAGGTAAGTCAAATTAATAAAAAGCGTATAACAGGAAAACATTTTTTAAAATCAGCACGAAAAATATTAGAGGCAAAAAATTTAAATACTAATAAAATAAAATTAGATAGCTTTATATTTTAGATCCTTAATTATGTTATTTTACTTAAATTTTTTATGTTGTCTTCTTTCACACTTTTCTCATGATTTTAATTTAATTTTTTTATTATTTACTTATTTATTTTACTTTTTTTTTTTAAAATGTATTTATTTATTAAATTTTGCCTTCTTTTACATTTTAATTCTGTTTGTTTCCCATCCTTTTCCTGATATAATTTTTTTATTCTAACATGGTTGCTGTCTTGTTTGCATTTAGTCCTAATAAAGGCCTCAAATTTGGGCTGGAACATTGGTACAATAACATAAGTAAACTCCTGACAATACCGACCATCTTCTGCCCAAATTATTTTGACATTAAATTGTTTCATTGATTTCAGTCATGATCTCATTACAACAATACATTGTTATCAATTTAAAAAAAGAATGAAAATGAGACAATATTCCTTAGTAAACTTGCGCATTTAGCTATTTCATAATCATGAAAAGTCTAGATATACCTCAAAATAGAAATAGGACATAAAATTAAAAGTAGAGGCAATATATAACTAAAAGTTTGGACCGGAGACACGGTCAACAATTGCAGTACGGATAACTTGTCATAGTAAATTCAATAGCACAGAACAAACAACTAGTCTTTCATTACTATCAATCCTAGCAAAAATTATCAATGGTTCATTTTTTTTATAGCAACATTCTTTTAAAAGTAAATATGAAGAAAATAATAATGATAATGAAATATAAAATACATTCGTCTCTAACAAAACCACTTTCAAATGCAGTCCCAGATTGAGAATGCTACAAAACATAACTACGTGCACTTTTTAGAAATATTAAAAAAAAACTTTCACAAACTAAAATTGTTAATTACTTAATAGCGATGATAATAAAAATAATTGCTTACTATCAATGGTTCCAAACTCTTTCTCGTGGGCACGAGTGAGCACCTGCTTGTAGAGAATTTCGGCCTCTTTGTACTTTCCTTGTTTGAGGTAACACGAGGCAAGGTTGTTCTTTGTCTTGGCTACGTTCGGGTCGTCTGGGCCGAGTTTACTTTCGTATATTTCTAAAGCTCGTTGGTAATACCTTTCAACTTCCTCATATTTTCCCTAAAATTATCATATTTTTAAAACCGGATCTTTATTATAATAAAATAAGCTATTTTATTACATAAATATATATTTCAATTTAGTAACATGCTATTAGTGAACTTTATATCAAATCTAAACTTAACTAGAATAACAGTATAATTAGATATATCAAATTCTGTGCCTGAAAACTAAAATTAGCAAACAGCATTGATTTTCTGTTACTATTTCAAGAAAACTGCTTGAAGTGGTTTAAATAATTCAAAAGTAGAGAATTTGGCATGAAAAATGAAAAACATAGACAACCAGTGAGAATGCAGTTCCTGGATCAATTAAATATAACCACAGATGGTGCACATTGAAAACCATGGGTAAGAGCAAAATTATCAGAAAATAGGTTCCATTTTGAAAATCCACACGAAAAACCGAAAAATCACTTGCGAAATGCTGCTTACCAGGTAGAAAAGAAAATTATTTCTCTATTTGATCGTGACTTGTGATGAAAAGTGAACATATTTTGAGAAGCAAAAAAGATCGTGGTTAAGTACAGATGAAATCAGAAGAGCTGCTAAAATTCTGCAATACTGTTAATAATGGATAGTGCCTACATCAAATGATCGAATTTATTCAAGCTTTGCAATTTTTATTTAAAAATGTATATCCAGTCAGATGCATCAAAAAAGATTTTTTGACTAATACAAATTCTACAACTAAAACTTATCCAAAGTTTAAATTTTCCCTATTCAAATAGGTGTTACAAATCAACATTAAAAAAAAAAAAAAAAAAAAAAAAAAAAAAAAAAAAAAAAAAAAGGTATATTGAATTTTCATAGTCAATATTTAAAACTCCCCATTTATAGTTATACTGTTTTTTTATTAATAATAAAAAGAATATTTTGTTCTTATCACTTTTCTACAAATTATTAATAAAAAACAAACAAACTAATAAACAGTGGAAATTATAATGTATATCTCACAAACTATTGTTTTTGTATTTATTAACAAATACATTAAATATTCGACAATATTTAATTAAACATTAAATAAGAATGACAGGAAAATATTCCATTATATAAAAATAAAATAATTAGTTATTGCATTACAATCAGTTTTAATACAGTAGACTTGCTTCTTATGGGACCAGACAACTATCAGTTTTTAGAGAGTGTTTGGACTACAGATGGGCAATAGAAAAAGTATATGCTACATTAACCTACATTAGAACAAATGAAAACTGAGAAATTAAAAAAAAAAAATTATTTATTGACATTTACATAAAAATACATATTGTAAATTTGATGCTAGATTACAGAGGTATGATAAAGGCTTGTAGAGAAATTAACCATTGGTAGCACTCTAATAACATTCTACATTGGAAGGTCTCAAGGCTATCTTCTTTTCAGGCGCCTCAGAGGATTATCAGGAACGGAAGAGGAAGCGAGGTTAGAAACTAGTGGATTTGAGTGGTTAGGGAGTTTATAATGTAATTGATACCTGGTTCGGCTATATCCATTACATGTGAAATGTTAAGATCTTTATGGATGATTTTATTTATGACAAATTAAGGAGCATTGAGGATTTTGGGGGTTATTAGTGGGGGTGTGGGATTAGAATGGGTCTACTACATTTGGTAGTTAAAATTTAAATTAAATTAATTTACCTGGTTCTGGCAAAGCAGCGCAAGGTTGTTAAGCTGCTTGGCAACATCGGGGTGATCCTTACCCAGGACCTTTTCCCTTATTTCAAGTGCTCGCTTACACAACGGCTCAGCCTCTTTGTACTTTCCTCGTTTACCATATAATACAGCAAGGTTATTTAAAGTAGCTGCAACCTATAAAGATAAAATAAATAATTTAAATAAAATAATTCAAAAATATAAATCAATTTATTTCACTAAGCATGAATGCATATCGAGATATTGATGTATATAAAAGAGACATAATAAATTTCCTAACTTATGATTTTTTGAAATGAAATGAAAAATAGCTTATTATTCTGGGACTAGGTCCTTTTAGAACAGGTACAAAGGCAATTTTAATTTTATAATAACATTTATTGGCCATAAAACAATGTGGTCAATTTAATTATAACTTATATACAGAGAAAAAAATAGATTAATTAAAAAACTAACTGACTAAGTAAAAACAAAAAAAAAAGTTAATTACAAAATATCTGTACTATTATAATAATGGGTCAGATTGGTGAAGCAAAAGGTAGTGAAATATAAGGGATTGAAACGAGGAAAGGGTTGGTACATGACGTATGTCAGAGGGAATGGAGTTCCAGAGATATGCAGTTAAGGTAAAAAATGATTTATCAAACACAGCAGTTCGGTGAGGTGGAGGGTAGAAGTCAAATAAACAGGACCTGGTAGTACGGGATAGGACGGGAATTTTTTCTCTTCAGGTTTTCTAGGATATAGGAGGGGCGTTGAGCACTAATTACTTGGAATAAAAAGAAAGCTAGGAAATACTGGCATCGGAAGGATGGATAGAGCCACTTCAGCTCGGTGTAATACTGGGTTATAGTGCATCTCTGGTGATCCCAAAAATAAATCGTACTGCGCAATTCATAAAACGTTTAAGTTTAGATTCGAGATTACCCGAGATTCCACTATATACCAGGCAGCCATAGTCAAAGTGGGGAAAAACAAGAGAGGAAACTAAGAGTTGACGGGTTTTAAGTGGAAGGAGATAACGGATTCTATTGAATTGCTTTAAGGCAGCTATGGTTCGACTTTGTGTTTGTTATTATGTTATGAAATGCTGGTTTTTAAAAACTGTATCTCGGGAAATATTGAACGTAAAAGCTCTATTAGGGCTCATATTTTAGCAAATTTACTTGACTTTAAATGATTGAGAAATGAAGTTTATTTTAGTTTTATTGATAGTTTTAAGGATATGGAACTACAAATGAAATATTAATTCTTTTTAACTTTTTGAAATAGGTGGCATTTTTATTCGCCCTAACTATACTTGGCAGACTCATCAATTTTGGCTAATAATTATACATAGTTTTCATTAAAGTATTAAAATAAGTTGGATGAAATAACTGACTTGTTTCCTACAAGGTTCTTCTACTATTACAGAAAAAATATTGAATAGAAAAATATACAGACAACATATATGGCACAGCTCTTTGCCGCAACACTAGTGTTAATGCAATATAACTCTTTTAACAGTCACAAGTACTTCAGGGTTAAAGCTCTATATAAAACTTATAAATTTAAATTAACATCTACCATTAAATATATAAAATTTATAAATTTATATTAACATTTATCACTGAATATATAAAATTTATAAATTTATATTAACATCTACCACTGAATATATAAAATTTATATTAACATCTACCACTAAATACATAAAATTTGTATTAACATCTACCACTAAATACATAAAATTTATATTAACATCTACTACTAAATAAATAAAATTGTAATAAACTTACAGCAGGATGATTTTCTCCAAGTGTTTTCTCTCTTATTGCCAGAGCATCATTCAGTAAATTGGCTGCCTCCTTATATTTATTTTGGTCCCTAAAAAAAAAAATAAATAAATAAATAAAAAATTTAATAAACTATTTAATTTTAAAAAATAAATAAATTAGTCTGAAACCATTATGTGAAGGGCCTAAAGCAAGTTAATGCACCTGATTACTGAACTCTATAAACTATAAGACGATGTTTAGCAAACATGAAGTACTTACCTGTAGACAAGAGCAAGAATGTTGAGCATCGTAGCTACATCGGGATGATCGTGACCAGATGTTTTTTCTAAATCTTCGAGAGCTTGCTTGCATAAAGGAACTGCAACCTCGTAACGCCCCTGCGAGGCGTATTGGATTACCAAGTTATGAAGAGTCCTCAAACGAGCAGGGATCTCATATCCCGCGTTCACCTGTTGTGCAAAATGGCTTGGCGGTGTAGGTGACATAGCTGGAAATAAAAATAAAAGGTTTATTTACTTTCTTTATAATTTACTTTATATTTTGTTATATCCTTTTTTTAAATAATAAATAGTTGTTTTTATAAATAGATGATTTTAATTATGTATTATATATTTATTTTATGTATCAATGTTCAATATTGCTCATTTACAGAACCATCAGTAATCAAAGAAGATTATATAATTGGTTAGAATTGTTCAACATAGAATTTAAGTATATGTGTAAAAATAGCCATTAATTTAGTTTAGTGTCTTTGTTCTGATTGTCTGGAAAACCTGCCCTGAGATAAGAGTCAATAATGTTATAAAATTTAAAATAAAATTATCATATCTATTTAATATTTCCATTTGAACCTTGTCATCTTTATACCTGTGCTGACCTATGCAGCTGAAAGTTGGTTGAGTAATAACAAATTCGAAAGCTAAATACAAGCTACAGAAATCAAGTACTTGAGGAAATCTCTCAGTAAAACTAGATTCCACCGAAAAATAAAAGAATAAGATAAAAAACAGGACAGGAACCGCTTACAGAAAATATACATAAAAAGGTATTAAGTTTGTTCGACCATGAGCAAAGAATGCCGATCAATAGTTACCCAAAACTTATTAGGGAAGTAAAAACTGAGACAAAATGACCACACAAACAACTGAGGAATAAGCGAATGTCGGATCTGGCAAGGAACAGAGGTGTCATCCAAGGCAAAGTCAAGAAGATGGCCACAGATAGAGAAGGTTTTAAGAAATGGATCAAGGCTGCTCTGACACTGTAAGATCTATTAGTTGGTTAAAGACGAAGAAGTGTATAATCCAAACCTGATGAGGAAGGAACAATAATGAGTTTAATGAAGAATGAGGAAATGAGGAATCTTAATAAAGATATAGATCTAATGCAAATAATTAAAATAGCTAGACTGTGACAGGGGGATGGTAAGGTCATAAAAGATGTATCCGGAAGAAATCTGATGGAAGATATTTAGTGAGACGATAAGTGGAACAAGGAGAATTGATTGTCTAAAGCTTAGATAGGAGAATTCAGTGCCTCCTGATGCCAGGATTCTGCTCGATACTCATAATCGGAAGGTAAAAGTGGTGACCAAAGATACAGCAGGCCAAATCTCAATTTGGGATGAAGTGCCAAACAATAATAAAGAAAGAAATGTAAAATATATTAATGCACTTAACCTATGATAAACTCTCAAAAACTCCTCTGCCAGCCAAATTTAAGAGGTTAATCCCCTTAAACCTTTCCTGTTTCCAAGTGAGATACATTCGAGAGATATCTCTAAACAGGTTTTCATTTAAAAACCACTTAAAGTTTCATTAATAAAGTAGATTTATTTGTACTTCTTCGCAATGAAGTACTTCAGTAAATATTACAACGTATAGAAATATTCAGAATAAACTTACTATTTCTTTCTTCGGTGTCATCATCAGGAAACAAATCGACTACTGGATCATCCGACTTTGGTTTATCTTGTTTCGATTCTGATTGTGACTCATCCTGCAAAAAATGACAATTTGTTAGAGGTCATTTGTATGAATATAGGAGTGCGATAACATGATAATATATAACTCATTTGCTGCTAATAATGTCATAACTCGAAAAACACGAGTTTTGAGTATTTTACTAGATAGACAATTGCAATGAAGTGAACTATTAGAGTCTTTTTCTTCTTCTGAGCTCTTAAGGCCATCGTGTTTTTTAAATTTTGTATTATAGTCTCATAGGCAATACATTTATTATATCAGTACATCAGAGATATTGTATTTATTATATCTCTATATTAGAATTATAGCTGTTAGATAGATACCAGACAATATAGGTGTACATTGCAATGAACAAACTGAAAAGCTAGTAAAGGTCAGGTATGTGAAGAATCCCCTGTTAGGCCACAGACTTATAGAACAATAAAATCTATAAAGTTAATTGAGATGGGCTGATATTATTTCAGCACTATTTTATTATGTTTTATAAAGTTTTAAAGCCATCCACAGGTACAATATTTATCTGCTATCTAGAAAAATGCAGTCAAACCATTTCAGGAAATTCCAAATTTTTTATGTCTGAAACAAATAGACCCATGCCCATTGAAGGCTAAAAAAAAAACATTTAAAAAAATTCTCACCATTATATCTTGATCGTATTTTTTTACAGAGGACATGAATTCCAGATGTTTCTTTTCTTCCTCGAGCTGCGCAACCGCTTGTTCAGAGGCTTGAAGCTTCTGCTGTGTGTTGGCCAACTCGTCTCGAAGCCAAGCATTTTCTTGGCATAACCTCCGCACCTGTGTTCGAAGCTTTTGTTTTTCCGCTTCAACGATTTGAAGGTGGTTGGCAAGGGAGACCATGACCTATAATTAAAACAAATGAAACAGATTTAGAAGAAAAGAACTTTCATGATTATTGAGTGTTCGTACTGGTATTAATACATGTATGAAAGTAAATAGGTCCCTTCAGACTCTGAAAAGACTTGTCTTAGAGTAACATCATATCAACCATGTTATGATCATTCCTAGTAACATAAGAAAAAGATAGCTGACCTTAGATTATAGGGAAGATAGTCCGAGTGTCGTTCAGATAGTAGAAAAAAATTATTTAATGTTAACCAACATTTCACCCCACTTTGCAGGGCTTGTTTCAATCAGACAGTCTTGACGAAGCACCGTTGTTTAACTCCAAATTGTTTTTTCAACTATTTTGGTACCTTTATTGACCGCCACCCGGACGATCTATATTCAAAAGGGGGACCCCTTTGACTGTGGGAAATATCGGAGCATAGTTTTCCTATCCTGGGCTTACAAAGTCCTTTCAAGCAGTCTGTTTCAACGGCTTCTTCCATTGACATAAACAGCACTAGGCCCTTACCAATGTGAATTTAAAAAAGGAAAATCTACAACGGACCAACCACGCAGCTCCTAGCACATCGATATAATTAGAAGCTCAAAAAGGTCAGTCGAAGAGGCATTCCTCTCTCTCGCAGAAGCAACAAGAAAACTTAGTCTAGTGATCAACCATGATAAGAAAAAGTATATGATCACTGATCAACATCCAAGACATCTTGGTGGGACCTAGAAATTGTCTCTTAGAGTGGGTTTCTGATTTCACATAGTTGGGCTCACAGGTCACATGCGATGCCATCAAAGCATATTAGCTGTGAACAGATGTCACTTTGGATTGAGGCAACATCTATCAAGCAGGTTTATTTATTTTATTATTTTTTTTTTTTTCGGCCAAGACTCCCATTGGAGTCCTATGCTGCCTAACCATTGGGAGTCAAAGTTTTTCATTTTGTGGGACCACCACTCAATGAAAAAAGTGAACGCCCCGGGCCGAATCTGGATCGGCACCACCAACAGACATCAAATTGGTAAGACTGTGTTTTAACCACTGAGCTATGGGTAGCTTTAAGCAGGTTAATGACCGGAAAAACAAAAACTTCTCAGTACGAAACTGTAATTTTCACAGTCCTTACACAAGGAGTGGAGACATGGATAATGGCAAAAGAAACTTATCAGAAGTTGGCCACATTTGAGCAAAAGATCTTCCGAAAGATACTTGGACCGGTGTTAGTTGGTGGAGAGTGGAGACGAAGAACAAATGAAGAGGTTTACAACCTCTTTAGCCAGCCTGAAGTTGTTAGTCTTATCAAACGATATCATCTGAGATGGGCTGAATATATGGCCAGGATGGAGGAAGAGGAAACTCCTATAACATTACTAACTGAGATAGTCTATGGCTGGAGAAGAGTCCCCCCTACCCCGGTTTTACCCCACCTTGCACGGGGGTTCATCAGGGCTAACCCTGATACAAAAAGGTTGAAGAATGTGAGTCTTATCTGTTAATAAATTTTATTTGAGAACCAGTGAACTCGGGATCAGTCTTGATGAAGTCCCATGCAAAATGGGGCTAAATATTGGTTAACATTAAATATTTTGTACCTTTATTGACCGACACCTGGACTATCTTCCTACAAAGAATAAAGTAGCTATTATTAACACAATTAAAGCAGAAAAGACCAATGATATCTGTTACCTGAGCCTCCCCGATGCCCAGCTCGATCATGTCAAGAGATTTCTGAACCAGGGCCTGCCTCTCGGCGCTGGACTCAGCGGCTGCGGTCATAGCAGCCTGGGCCCTCTCAACAGCGGACACGGTCAGCTCTGTAGAGAGCAGCGAGTTGTGCTCATTCTTCAGCGCTTCCAGGCCTTGGATCACGATCTTCGTGTTGGCCATGATTTCTTCCTGCGTCATCTGCGTCATTTTGCCGATTGATTCAATCTTCTTCCTGTAAATTAAAGATAAAAAAAAATGTAATACACTCATTAAAGAAATAGTAGTTAATTTTATATATTATAATTGTTACTATTAGAAAACAAATATTTCTTCCTACTAAATAATTCTTTTAAAAATTGATACTTTAGGTTAGAGGTGGGCATTTGTTTTTGGCTCATGAGACACTCAATGGCACATTTTAAAGTGCTTTCATTCATTAGTTCACTTTCCATTTCCGACGAAGTACAAGAGAGAGAGAGAAATACTTTATTTATCTATGCTGCCTAAATACATTAGGTTGCTATCTCACACAGCATAATTATTAATCCGTAATCGAACATATATAAATTACACATACATGGTATAATCAGATATAATAATAAGATATAATAAACAATTTTTTTTTCCCTACAGTTTCCTTTTATAATCAATTTCGGTCTGTACAACAAATACAAATGTTTCAATTCATTCCTATTTTTCTTTCTCATTTCTGCTCCTCCAATTTCACCTTTTCACAATATTTTAATTCACCCGATCAACAAATTCGCTCTCCGGAATTCACCCTCCTAGATCCTCTTCAGTGACCCGCTAAACAAATTAAATATTAGACGGCAATATGAGATCAGACCATCATAGTCACAGCAGTAGATCAGTTTACCAAAAACAAACAAATAGATACATTTTACGAGAATAAGACTAACACATAGATTCAAAGGAAAATATAATAAAAAACCGGTTACAGGAAACACTTGAATGGATAAATAAGTTTAAAAAAACAAAAACAATAGTACTAATAAAATAGAATAATTTAATGAATAAATACGTTAAAACACACAAATAAAGATGTCAAAATATAAAAATAATAAGTGTGAATAAAATAAAGCTAAGGCACTTTCGTTTAATTAATTAATTAATTGTGTTATGAAGAGTTGTATTATTTATTGTATATTTCTTGTGCAATAATCGTCCTAAAGAAGGCCTGAGATTCTGGCAAAAATGTTGACTCTAATAAAATACGTTTTACTTATTCACTTCACTAAAGTGCCACAACCATCTTCTAATTGTTTGTGTTTATTTTATCGAAGATGTCTTATAGGTGAGTGCGTTCAGTTGGTTGCTATGGTACTCTGGCCTCATAGCTACTCCGACCATGATAGGTGATGGCTCTCGACAAAGCGTATAATTGTTAAAAACGCATAACCGTAAATGGCCATTACAGAACTGATAATGAGATTGTCATTATTTTGACTAAAATACAAACTAAAAATCAGAAACAACAAATTTAAAACATATCCTTGCAGATGTTCAGATTGAGCAACGGCAGTATAATCTCTAGAAATATTTATTTATACTTTTGTTATCACAGTATCAATTTAATATCTCATTATCAGTTCTGTAATGGCCATTTACGATTATGCGTTTTTAACAATTAAGATGGAAGAAAAATAGAAGGCAAACTATAACTATGGAAGTGATTTATAAATGATAAAACAGACAAAATATATGTTTATTTTTATATAACTATGTGATAAAGATAAAGCCATATTTAATATGAAAAGCATGAAAATAAACAAAATACTAGAGTTGGGCAAAAATTAGCATTGATAAAATTGTCATGGATACAATATTTATTAATCAATGGTTCATTCATAAATAAGGGTCGTAACCATGACAATTTTAGCTATTAGTTTCAGTTATAGCTAATTTTAGCCCATCTCTGTAAAATACATTTTTTAAATATCTTTATTGGAATTTACAACAGTATATAATTATACATTTAGTAAATTTGATGTATGTTATTATGGAGTGATACAGGGGTCTAAAGAAACTTCTCATTGGCAGCACCCGCCATCTTCTTTCAGGCACCTCGGAGGATTTCCAGGAATGGAAGAGGATGCAAGGTTAGAAACTAGTGGGTTTGGGTGGTTAGGGAGTTTATTATGGAAGGAATGATATCTGTCGGGCTAGATCGGTTACATATGGAACATTAAGGCAAAATACCATATACAAAATTTTAATTTGTCAACCCGATATCATTCCTTCCATTATAAACTCCCTAACCACCCAAACCCACTAGTTTCTAACCATGCTTCCTCTTCCATTCCTGGCAATCCTCCAAGGCGCCTGAAAAGAAGATGGCCTCATGACCTTATATTGTAAAATGTTTTTAGAGTTCTACTACTGGGTAGTTTCTCTACATGCTGTATCATATCATTATCATTATGTCATTATGATCAAATTTGCTAGTTGTATTTTTTCATACAGTTGTAGATATCAATAAATAAATTTTAAAAAAATAAATAAAATTTGTCAACAGAGGTTTAAAAAAAAAAATACTTCTAAGTGTAATGGTTATTTTAATTCTCCATCCTCATCTTTTTTCATCAACAAAATTGCAATGGAAGGATTGATATCTGGTTCGGACTAGATCGGTTACATATGGAACATTGAGGTCTTTATGTATGATTTTATTTGTGACAAAGTAGCATTGAGGATTTTACGAAGGATTGGATTCGAGAGGAATTCGAAGGTTTAGTGGAGCCCCAAAGCTCAACTCCGTATGTCCAGAGAGGCCTTATTACAGTCATGTAGATCGGTCTTTTGTAATGAATTGGTTTAAATCAAAATAAAAAACTGCCAAGTGATAGTGTAAATATGTGACTAAAATTTGTAAGGAAAATGTAGAAACTGTAAAATATTAAAAAAAAAAAATTGTAAAATAAAATTTGTTTAAAATAATAAAATATACAACGAAATTTTCCTGAAGAAAGCATAAACATGAATGTAGAAGTTTAGAAAGAACTTGAAGAAGACATCATAATCTCATCCCGAGCTAGTGAAGGTGGTGCAGGTCCAAGATTTAATAATGGCTAGTAGACCCGGCAATAGGATAACAGCTACCGCAGCGAGAATCGATCTCATGGCCCCCGTCTCCAGCATTACTAGAACTTATGGACCAGTCAGCGGGGGATTCTATGGTTCCTAAAGGTGGGGTAGGAGCTTTTATTTATTTATCTTATATTAAAAAAAAGTTAATTAATTACGTACTGTTACCAGACCAACGGTTGTGCAAGGAGGTAATTTGGTCAGAATCACACTCGACAGCCACATTTTTATCGCATTAAACGTACCTACTTAATGAGGCTGGGGCGACCCCGAACCTACAGGACTGACTCTCGGAAAAGAAAACAATTAACCGCTATAGTCGGATTCGAATACGGGTCCTTGGAATTAGTAGCACAGTGCCTTACCACAGAACTAACCACTCCCAAATTCATCTTATATATGGGTATCAAAATGAAAAAATAAAAACCCTAACAAATCTGACCACGGGAGAACTTTTGGCAAAATAAAGTTCTAAAAAAAAAAAAATTTAGTCATTTTCATGCGACCAAGCCTGAATCAGAGAACAGCATGTTTGGGTTATACGCTGCAAACGTATTCCTGTATATATGAAACAATTAAGATCTTAAAACTGTTAATTTGATTTATTTTAGACGTGGTGCTAACGTATGGACAAACGTCTTGATGGAGTTGGGACCCATTTTTACTTTCATAAAATCTACAGTAAGAGAAAGTATTGAGTCGTGAAAAATTCGAATTCCAAAGTTGGACGGAAATATATGTTTTCAATATCTCTGAGTCCAAAAAAATTAGTTTCGCAAAATTGTCTTTATGTGTCTAAGTGTGAAACACATTTTATTTATTTCTTCGAAAACGACTTGAAAGATTTTTATTAATATAAACATGCTCTTACAAGTATAGGATTGTGAGGAGCCTAATTTGAAGTCCATGTTATATGATAAATCCATAGGAACCCCTAGGAGATTTTTCAGGCCAGTTGTTTTGTAATCTTTACGAAATGATAAAATGTCTCACAGCTTCGCATTTTTGGCTCACTTGTTCCTCGTTTCCTCTCCTAGTATTTTTTTTTTTTCATTATATTAATATTATTTTTATCCAGTACTTTATTATTAGAGTTTAAAAATGTCCTGAACATAAACAACACGAACTACGAGCACCTAACCTATCAAAAGAGACAAAACGGTGACGAGCTCAGCTGGTCTATTGCGTGACGTCATTCTCCATTTGGCAGACCTATTAACAGACTCAACCACGTTAAATAGCGGTATTCATGATCTTTAGTTTAACATGTTAAATGGAGAAATATTTCCTTCTTTTACCATGTTAAAACGATACAACATAAGACATATTTGAGGAGAGTCTGTTACTAGGTCTGTTAAATGAAGAATGACGTCACAAAACAGATCAGCTCTGCTTGTCACCGTTTTATTTGTTGTCCTGTTTGTGTTTTTTTTTCTTTTGCCTTGTGTTTTGGACTTTTTTAAAAATATAATCAGTAGCCAAACTTTCCCACTTCTACTTTGCACTTATTTTAGGCATGTTGTAATAAATTACTGTAATCGAAACTTAGAAGTAAACAATAACATGAAGTTTTGGAAGTAAAGGTTACTAATCAAGTTGCTCACAAAGATCCGCTAGGAGCTCTTATGCATTTACTATTTAACATGACTTTAAATAGGGTTGCTCACAATCCTACACAATTATAACATTTAACCTGTGAATACCCCTAATGTTATATCGTTTTAACATACTAAAAAAAAAAAGAAAGAAATATTTCTCCATTAAACTCAACTTTTACCGTTTAACATGTTAAACTGAAGCTAATAAACACTTCATGATTCTGCAACCGAAATGTGACTATCAAAGCCTACCAAAACATACAAAATGTTGTTGAGTTCAGCTAGCCTGTTGAGTGACGTCATTCTCCATTCTACAGACTCCCAACAATGTAAAATGTTATATCGTTTTATAATGCTAAAAGAATGAAATGTTCCTCGATTTAGCACAACTTACTTCTTTTAACATGTTAGACTAAAGATCCTAAATACCCCTATTATTAACAAGACAATTTTTCTAAAACCTAGCAACTAAAAATATTAGGTCCATTTAATCTATACACAGAAGAAAAATACAACTAGGTTTTAGAACAAATTCTAGGCATGAGAAGTGAGAGGAGCGGTAGCTAGAAAGTGGAGCTCTGACAAATCTAATCCATTCTTTTTCATGGCCTTTACTATCTTCAACGTCGTCCCGGCGATCACTCATGCCTTCAACGTCCGGGAAAAGATCTAGAACATACCAGCCAAGAACATTTTTCCGGCCAGCGATATTCATCACACTTTTACAAAATAAGTTTATTTATTTATTAACTCTAAGGAACCGGATTCGAATCCAGCTGGGTTATCCTGTTAACCTCTAGCCGTGAGTCAACCCTGTGCCTTATGACCTTATGGCCACGCAGTTTCATAAAGTGGGTACCCTTAATTAGGGAAAAATCTGGCAGTTGAGCGTGATCTTGAAAAAATCACCTCCTTGTAAAACAGTTGTTCTAAAAATAGTGCTTCCTTACGAAGTACTAAACTCTTCATGGATAGTAGTAACAGTTCACATTATTATTTCTTTACATGTTTTTATTTTAATGTACATTTAGTATCATTATTATTATTATATGTTCTATGTTTACATATATGAATTACTATCATGGAAGTTCTTGCAATTGTTTAACATTCTGCTTATAGTACTAGAGTCCAAGAGAAGGCAAATAAATAATAGACTCGGTAAATTGCCATGGAAACGATACTTATTTATCAATGATTCATTCATGAATAAGGGCCGTATCCATGGCAATTTTAGCTATTAGTTTCAACTGTAGCTAATTGTTGCCCATCTCTGTCCCGAGGAATAATTTCAATTAAAGCAGGTTTGTAAGTGAAAATTGAATGATCTTTACACCGTACCACCAGATTTTTACAGTTAATATAAATAAAATAATTTATTTTTCTATCGTTATGAAATGAGATTAAATAGAAATTTTAGCAAATTTCAACTATTTCATTGCATATTTTCTTAAGTTATGTTAACTGTGTAAATATCGGTTTTATGGTGATAAATAACCTAGGCTAAGCTAACACTCCTTATCACTAAATAGCTAATGCGGTTTATGATTTTTTTATGGATCTTGAAATTTTCTAGTATAAAATTATTAAATAACTGAAAGGGGTTCGTAAATTTTAAGCCAGCATTATTTGAAAGAACGTATTACATAAAACCTCTAGTAAGAAGTTAATTAGTAGATCCTATATAATTAATTTTAGGAATATGGTCCGGATGGCGGTCAAAAACGGTTAACGAAATACCAAATATGAAAAATAGTAATAATGAATTAGTAATAAATAAAATGTATAATTGTTCGAAAAAGTTTTAAAATATTATATCTGTAAGTTGTAGGAAGATAGTCCGGATTGCCGTCAATAAAGGTAACAAAATAGTAGAAAAAATCTTTACTGGAAGATCGTTGATTGACCGTGGATATTATTAATAGATGGAATATGGTCCGGGTGCGGCCAAAAAAAAAAAACTCAAATAATGCCAACTGTTTTAATGTGCCAACGTTTCGCCCCAGGGCTTCGTCAGGGCTGTTTTGACAGAAGTCAAAGTCAAAGTCAATGAGTAAAAGTAGTTCACTCCTGTCAAAACAGCCCTGACGAAGCCCTGGAACGTGGAGCGAAACGTTGGCTCATTAAAATAGTTGTCACTATTTGAGTTTTTTTTTTTTTTACCACACCCGGACCATATTCCATTTATTAAAAAACTATATAGTGTTAACCATCATTTCGCCCTACTTTCCAGGGCTTCGTCAGGGCTGTCTGATTGAAACAAGCTCTGTAAAGTTGAGCGAAACGTTAGTTAACGATAAATAGTTTTCTTCTACTATTTTAATACCTTCATTGATCGCCACGCGGACTATCTTCCTACAATCTACTTCATAGGTCAACAATCTTCTTCTAATATATCTTAAAGTGGTCGAATCTTTCTTTCACGTCAATTCTAAACTCAAGAATGTGAGAAAGAAATTTAGAAAAATTAAATATAATTAAGTATTAAGAGAAATAATTAGATAAATAAAAAAATTACATGACAATTCCTTAATAATTGCTTACTATACACGAATGATATATCACTTAAATCATATTGTTATTTTGTATTAACTATTCAAATTTGTAATACTCAGTTTAGAATTGTATAATAAATTTGGATAGTAATAACAAATAAAAATATGAAGTAAGTGATACATCATTTAAGAATAATCAATTTATTACTACTACTTTTAAGTAATGATATTATATAATTTTTACATTTTTAGGGTAATTGTATAATAGCAAAAACTTATAACAGAGTTATTTTATATTCTCTATACACATTTTACATTTGTATTATGTTTCGGCCTATTCTAGGTGAAATATAAATATTTAATTTTTTTTTAAATGAAAAAATATATCAATAATATAAATAGTTCCTGAATTAGACTCAAATTAATGCTAGTTTAATGTACTAAAAAGTAGTTTATGGCACTTATTGTAGCAGTAGTAGTTTTGGAAAAATTTACTGTAATAAATTTATATCTAGTTGTTCGGACATAATTCCATATGTACAATTCATATTAAAATACAAATATAAAAGCTACTACCTCGACGAAAAAAACTACTTTAAAGTACATTAAACTAGCTTTGAGTGCTGGCAGACATCTGTAGGTAATTGGATTTCTTCTTTCGTTTTTTTTTAATTGATAGAAATGAAAAATGAATCTCAATAAAAAAACAAATAACTAAAATGTTAGAATGTCTATGATAAAATTATAATTATCATATCTATATAAACTAATCGATTCTAATTATATGTTGGATTTAGTTTCCTATCGATCCCTATCTTGTACCCCAGGGTTTTCCCTTCCAGTGTGTTGTTTACCAAACTGTCCGTTAACGACAATAAACAGGCTACATATGGTCTCCTGTCACGTTAAACGAATGTTATGGCTATTCTCCAGAAACCTTTTTTTATGATTGTTTTATTTAAATATAGTCATGAGACTGTTGAAAAAAAAAATGAAACCTCTTCATTGTCTAATAAGGGTGAGATAGAAATATCCATAAGTTCAACAGTGAATGAAAGATTAATCAATGTGGTTCAGTGAGACTATATACAACATTATTAAATAACATGTATTTGAACCATAACAACTTCATAATGATAATAATGATTTGTATAAAAAGAATTAAAATTATTCCAGAAGATTTTAAATAACTATAGGGGTATTCCTAATGTGTTAAATATAAAAAAAAAAAATTAACATGCTAAATATTTTATTTAAAAACAAATTTGATCCTTTTTTTTCTCAACTTTATTCTTTTCAAAACCTTCCAACGTTTCGACCCTCAGGTCATTTTCAAGGATACCTTTATTTTGTTGTCATTTAGTTCTTTAAAAATCTTAAAAATGCCGGCTAATTGCCTTTGTCCCATCTATAACTCCCTTTATAAAATTCTTTCTTAAAACTAAAACTTTTACTAACCAATACTCTTCTTTCTTTCATTTACATTTTTAAAGGTTCATACTGTTTTAAGGTTTGCCAATGTAAATGAAAGAATGAAGATTATTGGTTAGTAAAAGTTTTAGTTTTAAGAAAGAATTTTATAAAGGGAGTTATAGATGGGACAAAGGCAATTAGCCGGCATTTTTAAGATTTTTAAAGAACTAAATGACAACAAAATAAATGTATCCTTGAAAATGACCTGAGGGTCGAAACGTTGGAAGGTTTGTAATGAATAAAGTTGAGAAAAAAGGATCAAATTTGTTTTTAAATAAACTAAACCACTCTCAAACAAGAATATATTAATAAAAATTAATCTAATGCTAAATATTATAAATATAGGATTGTGAGCAGCCTAATTTAAAATCCATGTAATAGATTAAATAAACACATATCTTTGAATGAATCAGTTTCGACAATGATAGATTGATTTCTTGCCACTGCCTGGTGGATTGAGAATAATCCAAAACATGATATTCAAATAATTAAATTTGCTTTTTTAAAAAATTAACTGCTAGTAAATATAAATTAACAAAAGACTGACTTTTTTTTTGTTTTATGAGGACGATTATTAAACTTGCCAAGGTTGAAGCAAAATGTCGAGATCAAATGAAGCCACATTGATTCGGTTACTATGGATGTTTGCAAAGTGACCTTGGTTCAACTAGATCAAAAACGATCCGTTCATAGAACTTAATCAATTTATTAGAATGTGAAAACTTGATAGAATTCATTAGGACGAGTCATCTTATTTTCGTCGTAAAAAAAAAAAAAACCTAAAAGAAATAAACATCGAAGATCTGTTATAAAACATTGATGGCTTTCAGCGAAGAGATCGATTTCTATTTGCCACCTACAATCATGATAGCTGTGTCACACTATAAAATAAAATAGCGAGGTCTTTGATCTGGTTAGTCCGTAATACAAGGTGCATGGGTGTATCCGCAGGGGGGGGGGGAGCAGGAGGAGTTGCCCCTCCCCAGGAGTAAAAAATAATTTTTTTTCAAGCAAATCCTAATTGTAATAACTAATAACGCACTACCAAAATTACATATAATGTTCGAGGAGAAGATGGGGGTGCAGTCAATGATAAACACAAATAAGTTGGATTAACCTATTTTATTGTGAATTAAATTCGTGTTTTCAGAATTTTTTTTCCTATTCATTTCTTGGTATACTTTACTTTTATTTTGCCACTTTATCAACTATTATTGTTACATATATTTTCTTCCTCTCAATTTTCATTTTCTTTTCATATTTCAATTTTTAAATTAATAATAACTAATATGTTCATACTTCTTTGCATTATTCTTATTTCATTTCCTTAATTATGTTATTTTATTCACTTTTCAATTTTCTATGTATACATTTTATTTCTCGCTTCTCTCATCACTTCATTTTATTAATTCTATTTTGTAAAATTATTCATTTTATGTGTAAAATTATTCATTTTATGTGTAAAATTATTCTGTTTATACTTTCTTTTTTTATTAAATTATTTTTTTTACTTTTTCTATACTTACTGTGGTTGTTATCTTGTTCTGTTTTTAGCCCTGAAGAAGACTAGAAACTCTAGCCGAAACGTTGGCACAATAAAATAGGTTAATCCAACTTATTTGTGTTTATCATTGACCGCAACCCCAACCATCTTCTCCTCGTTCATCATCCACGGGCAACTATCTCTCATAATTACATATAATGTTCTTCAAATTTTGGTTTTATTCTCCTTTTCCGTGCTGAAATGACACCTGGGCCCTGTTTCGTAATAAAGTACAATCTAATAATATTCATCTTGCAGTTTGTATTTGGTACAATTTCACTGACTTATACAATTCTGACAGATAGTTTTTTTTTGTTTTTTTTAAATCATGTATTATCACTGACAGTCGTCCCAATCATTAAACAAAATGTATTAGTGCTTGTATTTTATAGTATGCGTACTTGTATTTATGCACAAATACTATTAGCTTTCATTACGAAACAGGTCCCAGGTTGACTATGGCTTGCCACTCCTAGTTTTGATACTGGGTATGATCTTGACAAGGTGGCGTTTGACTTGCGAAGTAGCAAAAAAAGGTTCACTTCCTTGAAAACTCGAATTCGAAATTTTGCCCGATTGTAATACTTTCCCTTAATATATATTCCATGGATAGGGAAGTGGAAGTAAAAAAACGTCGCTACTAGTAAGCAGTGTGAAGGAAGTACCGAACAGCCTGAATGTTATAGTGGTTTTATAGAGATGTACATTGGACGGCGGGATTGGATAATTTTGTAGAGGAAGGAAGCAAGAAAATATTTACGACAGAAGGAGGGGAAAAGTCACTGCAATTCTTCATAAAATCGGGTGACAGAGGCGTCCCTGGGAACCCCAAAGATGAATCGTACAAAGCAATTAATTAACCGTTTTACTTTTGTTTCGAGATCCCTAAAGACACCCCCATAAACCACACAGCAATAATCAAAGTGGAGGAATATTAAGCAAGTAACCAGGAGCCTACGGATTTAAGAAGGAAGTAAGTGGCGAAGATAATTTAAACGTTTTAAGGTGGAGAAGGTAGGACGGGAAATATCGGAGACGTGGTTTTTCCAGGAGAGAGTTTGGTCTACAGTGACACCAAGGTTTTGAACGTATGGATGGAATTGTATTGGATTGTTTAGGAATAAGGTTGGAATATGAGGAATAGTTTTAAGGAGGTGATTGGATCCTATTACGATTGCCTTAGTCTTATCTAGCTTGTTCTCTTAGCTTGTGGCAGCCAATAGGTCAGAGGATGGGAAGGGAAGGTAAATTTGGAAATCATCAGGTAGTGAGAAAGTCGGATACTGAGGGGAAGGTCATTAGTTAAATGATCAGAGTCCAGCACACACTTTTTAAAAGGTAATTTATTGGAAATAAATGATTACAATAATTAGACGTACAAAATATCTATAATAACTTAAGGATAGACTAAGAATGAGAACTAACATGAATAATGGAAACATGTAAGAACAGTTTTATATGGTCAATCTGAGGGGGTATATATTTATTCAGATATTCTTACTTTGCAGGTGCTGATGAATCGGAATTTAACTGTGTAACTATTGATGAAGATGGCAAAAATGGTGGGGAAAAGCGATGAACTCTGGGGGATCTCTTGGTATGTAGTCCAAGAGAGGAGATCTGTCCCACAGGGGTGAGAGCAACATTATTAAAGAATACTACAGAAGAAGAATGACAGTAAAATAAAAGATTGACAATCAGAGTGTAAGTTTAAGGCAGATGCAATATGAAGAAAATATATCATTCAAAATTTGAATTTGCGATCTAAACGCCAATTTTTAGTTAAACCGTGACCGGACAAGGATCCCCTTACTATTACAGAATGAGAAGCATAGAGAAGTTCATAATTATAAGAATAAGATTTCTCAAAAGGACAATAATAAAAAGAAGACAAGAGTAAAGTTGCGACAGCTACTTAGTATGCCATGCATTATTGATCGAACCACATGCAGCAAACCCTGCAGTCTCCTAATAGTCCCAGGGCCCTAGGAGAAAAATGAGGCTTATTTCACACTAAGGTTTGGATATATCAATTGACCATATCCTTTCTTCATAGGCCTAAAATAAAAAATAAAAAAGTACGTCTTCCATCCTAAAGCCGCTGGAATAAAAAATGGCGACGGGCTGAATACGATCCAGTTAAAGAAAATGAACAATAAATGCAGAAGGTTTTGATTTAAAATGCCTTTAAAGGGCACACGGAAGACGATCGAAACTTTATATCACTCAAGAAAATTCTTATAAGTCTATGGAATATTGCAGATTGATTTTATACTAATATACACATAAATGGAATATGCTCCGGATCCGATTAAATTGAACTCAAATAGTAATATTTTGTACTATTTTTATTTGAGCCAACGTTTCGTCCCAGGTCAGAAAAGAGTGACAACTCGTCACTCGGACTTTGACCTCCGTCAAAACAGTCCTACAACGGGGGCGAAACGTTGGCTTAGTATAGTACAAAAATTTAGTTTAAAAGCTTAAAAATAGTCCAAAATATTACTATTTGAGTTTAATTAGACCGCACCCGGACCATATTCCATCTATTTATAAGTCTCGTTGGTTTTACATTATATATTAAAAATCTTGGAAACTATGCAGATCGTTAGGTTTTTTGCAGATTTTTTTTTAAATCACAAAAACCACAATAGCTTCAGGACGATGCCAACAATCAGCACGAAACGCAGGAGAGGTCTAAACTTGAGGCCGCCTAAACAGCACAAAATGTACCTTCGTAAGCAAATTTAAACCAGAAATATAAAATAAAATGTTTAAAAAAATTTTCCTTTATTTGAAACAGATTTTTAGCCTATAAAAGGGATATGAAAACAAATATTCATATACTTTGAAACAGCGGAAAATCAGCATTCCAACAGTTGCAGTAACTTTGAATCTGAATAACAATGTGAGGAGTTATGAATTCATTTCGTGAAGGCAGGACATCGGAGGAAAAAAAAATATCCTCCAAAAATCAAGCCCAAAAATTTATAGTTTTTGATTTTCATGAAAATTCGTATTTAATAAGGGTTTCCAGTGGCGCTAAACATGAATCTGATGGGTTTTCTATAACAACATTTTTTTTCGTCTACTTAACTGGAAGCGACTTTTGGGTTTTGTATACTTAAAACTCATTTAATATAATAAACCAAAATTTTGTCCATATTTTACACAAAAATGGTATATAATAAACATTAACATGCAGAGCTAAGGTGGTATACGATACTAAAAAAAAATTATAAAATATTTATTTGCATATATGTACTAGTCTTTTGCATTTTATTATTTTTTTATTATATTATCAGTGTTATAATATTCTGTTTTATCATATTTTAATTTTTATACAGTTTTATTTTATTTTTATAAACATTGTAGTTATCTTGTTTGTACTTAACCCTGAAGAAGGCCTGGAATAAAGGCCGAAAAGTTCCCACAATAAAATAAGTATAATTTATTAGTTTTCTCTCCTGAACGCACACTCCTACCATCTTTTCCTCCCAGCAAAAATTTATATTATTAATATCAATCCAAACCCAAACAACATATCAAAAAATCAAATAACCGTCTTTCCCTTTTTTTTTTTTTCATTTCTTGGACTAAATCTGCCTTCTTTATTCTAGAGACTTGAGATGGCAGAGGAGCACATAGAAAAGAATCACTAGTAAATGTTTATATATTTTTTAAAAGTTTATTTATCACCTTTCCAATATTAAAAAAATAATGATTCTAACTGTAGTATGTTGTTTAATGGTGTTAACAAGCCGAAACTGATCAGATAACAATTTCAAGAACCCCCACATCCTGAACTGCCCAGGACGGTTACTATGCCAAAGCCTTCAAAGGATTGTAACTTTTATTATTCCTCCATAGCGCCCGCGCCCGCCCATCGCCTGCGGGAGAGGTGAAAGCATGGCCGACGCGATTTATTTTCTTTATCTTACACCATTAGAAAGTAAAGGCCAAACAGTTATGGCTGTTGTTAATATTTTTGCATCTCAACTTGTACATCAGATACTTCTCTAGTTATGCATCAGATGCATCTGTAGTTGTACGTCAGATGCGACGATATCGAGAAGGCGTTGGCGGTCGTGGGCGACTTTATCAACGTAATTCCGCTTATACCCCGATCTTAGTTTTCCTCTTAACAATAACTTCAGCTATTTCTTCGTAACTGCTTTTGGATAATGTATATTATTATTTATATGAATATTAATTTAAAATGCCGAGAAAAATTGTTAACCAACTGATTTGTTTAATTAAAAAACTAAATTTTTTTTCTGCCAAAATTTTGAGCAACAAAAATTCTTATGAAAATTCATGCGGAAAGTGAATATTAACTTTTTTATCATAAAAAAAAAAATCTGCAAAAAATGTCGAAACGTTTAAACAAATAGGGCCACCCCTGCTTTCAGTATATGGCTACTTGCGATTGTACACCAGCATCCCATGTGGCCGAAATAACAAAAGGTACTCAGACTTGCTATAGAGCAGAGCCACAAAGCCATATTTTTTTTTTACAAGCAGTCATTCTTTCTACACTCCTATTCAGTAAAAAAAAAGCATGGTTTCTCCATGATCACTAATGAGTGAGTAAAGACACTTTCGAAGAGCCCTCCGGTAGCCGAGGAGAGGGTAGATGAAGGGATGTGGAGAAGAAAAGGAAGCATGGGTTCATGAATAAGTTACCTTCCTTGTATAAATCCTATGATTCGCACCTTCACCATCCATCATCGTCATCAATCTACAGTTTTCATAGCCCCCCAATCAAATTAATTCACACCTTGACCATAAATATTTTATTTCGGGCACTCTTCACACTCTGTAGTTACAATAGCTTTAGTACGAGTATTTAACATTCAACATTCTCTCTTGTTCAACGAACCTCTAGATTGTAAATAAATTACATTTAAAATATTTGCTTAAAACTGGAAGAAATGATGCGGCGAGAGTGATGCGCTGGGATCTTTAGAGCTCTGCACTACCCCTCACACGTGGGGGATAGAGTGGGCTCAGGGATCCTCAGGTCGATTGTGTAAATATTGTATATTAGAGTGTAAATGTGACTAGAGACTTATCATTATTTATTTATTTTTCATACAGATAGTTTAATTATGTTCATTTTGTTTATTCTTTTGTTTGTATATATTTTAAGAGTTTTTATTTATTTATTTATTTTAGTATCTATGAGATCATTCATCACTATTACCTATTGCCCACAACTGTGTGGCAGATTGTAATATCTATCAATAAATAAAAAGTATTATTTATAAAAAAAAAAAAAAAAAAACTGGAAGAGGAGACTTTTAAGAAAGTTAAATAGAGCAATATAAAAAAAGCGCCTGAAATTGGAAAACTACCTGAAATTATATTGAACCGTTATAATAGAAAAATAGTAGTTTCAATTAAATACGAAAATTTCAAACATTAGTTAGTGACATTTCATGTAATTTATAGGACCTTACACTATCCCTATGTTTCGTGGAGATTGATTCAAGTCATACCTATAAGTTATTTTGGAGATTTTTAAATCATAATTAGCAATAATAAAGAGGAAATCATCGATCAAAAAAGAAAATGTTAATATTTAATTAATGTTATGATGGAGATGACATAATAGAAAAGAAGAGGATCCGAAAGGGCGCGACCTTATTGGCAAAGGGTAGCCTTTAGTACCAAGCCAAAGGATTCCGCTCCAGTGGCCTGAGAAACCTTTACACATAATTAAATAAGCTTATATTATATCATATTATATTATACCAAGGTATATTGTGCATATAATAATCAGCTCCTTGCGATAATTGTATATAAAACATGATTCCATTTTTAAAGAGAGGACGATTTTTTTATAGATATAATTAGAAATAATGATATAAATATTTCGTAGTAGAGTTGCTTTATCTGCGAAATATGCATTTTTTCAAATATCTGAAGGCTTTGACGCAGATGGAGCATTTTGTCAACTTTCGTCCAGTCCGTTGGACAATATGGGGATAATTAGACAAAGTAGACAGCATAATTAGTCTTTGGGTACTTATGTAGATGACGGGCAACCAACCACACCTGCGGATATGAGAAGCAAATTTTTTTTTTTTTTTATGTTTACTTAGTTATTTGTGTTATGGTTTTGTGAATAATCTTCAGGTTATTTCTTGTTTCTGAAGTTGTTTTTGTCATATTTATCCCGATTTTTTAAAAAATCAAATGATAGAAATAAAGGGATTGTCTTATACGGAAGGAAGCGCAGTCAAGTATTTCTAAATTTTGAATTCGATCTGTGGGACAATATTTCATGTATTAAAAAAATTAACGGAATTCCCACGGGCTCAAATTCCGCTAACAACAAATTAATACAAGAAACCTACAATTGATAATAACAGTTACGAGAATAATTGATTACATTAAAGTGAAAGCCAGACAAAGCATGACAGTCCTATAACGGAGAGAAGAAAAAGTTATACGAGCATTTCCCAAGGATAGTAAGAGGCCGCGGGGCCGGGCTTATCGGAACAATTCGGACAGCAAGGACAATATTTTTTTTTTTTGGGAGGGGAGGAGGAAGAGGTGTTTCGGGACACAAATGACATTATATTTGACCATAGCTGAAGTACAATCCATACCATACAAGCGAACGCGAAGGTTCTAGTCCAAGAGAACAAACGAAAAAAAAAAAGTCAGTGATTCCACCCAATTTATTGATTACTTTAATGAAAACTATGTATAATTATTATTCAAAATTGAGGAGTCGGTCAAGTATGGGTAGGGGGAATAAAAAATGGCGGCTGTTCCGAAACGTTAAAAAAAATAAATTAATTTATCATTCCGAGTTCTATACCTTCAAAACATGAGTAAATTTGCTATAACATGAGCTCTTATAGAACTATTTTCGTTCAATAGTTTAGGAAATAGCTTTTTAAAACGCAACATTTCATAAAAAAATCAGAAGTTAATGAATTTGTTTCGAGAAATCTATATCTCGAAAACCATTCGACGTACAGATTTAATTTAATTTTCCATAAAATAGTTTATCTTCGTAGGAGTAGTAGTTTTTATGATATTTACTAAAATAAATTAATAAAATGTTGATTTATTATAATGAGTTAGGACAAAAAGTTTGATTTATGAAAAA
>NW_027115461.1:1358123-1377666 GCF_000696795.3 Halyomorpha halys | reverse complement strand
ACCACTATATTCATAGCTCTACCACTATATTCATAGCTCCACCACTATATTCATAGCTCCACCACTACATTCATAGCTCCACCACTATATTCATAGCTCCACCACTATATTTTTTTATATTTTTAGTTCACTTTTATACCTTTACAGTTTACCTGCAATTTTATTTTTGTCCTAATGAAGAACTGCAGAGTGGGTCGAAACATGGGCTGTTAATAAATATTTGAAACTAACTAACATGACTTTATAAAGGACTGCTCACAATCCCATACTTATAACATTTAACATGTTAAAACATTTTACATTTAACACATCATAAATAGCACTAATTTAAATCATCTATGAAGGCACAATGATTAGGTATACTTAATAGGTATTGATAACAATATTTTAAAGCCAGAAAAAATATGTAATAATATATTTAATATTTTATTTACAATATGTTATGGCCAGAAAACATATGTAATAATATAATAAATATTTTTTTCTCAAACATAAAATACAAGGTCAGAAGGCCTTGGCACAATTCCTATTGCTAAGGTCGTGGCTACCTCTGTGACAGCTGCTCACTTCCGCCCGCGATAAAACTCAGAATCGGACATATCGTGGCAGTGAATCTAAATAATTTAGCGTATTGGAGAAGGGTGCTTTTTATATAATAATTTGGCTGAGATCAACAATGAACCATGATTAAATAACCTACAGACAGAGGGACGGAAGGCAGGATGAAGGAGGGAAGAGAACACCACCGAATGACAAGATAAAGCAAATCTTACAGATCAAACATCACTTAACCTACCACATCTATTAGTTTATGTAATATCATGGAACCCAATAATCAAAAATAATTCAACTAAATCTATTGTACAACCTTTTGGCAAATCCTCATATCACCATGTGCATAAATTAAATAGGTTTATCTTCCTATTCATCAATAACAATCCACTCCATTTATTCAAACCAGCGATACCATTACCATACAATTAATTTTACGCCAGGGAGAATCTACATTAAAAACTTCGAGAACCCATACGGCATATAGGGGGGTCTCGGATTAGTACAAGAGCCGGGAAGAAAAAAAGGCAGTTATCTCATCCCAAATTTTTATTACTTTAATGAAAACTATGTATAATTACTAGTAAAAATTGATGAGTCTGCCAAGTATAGGTAGGTGGAATAAAAAATGGCGGCTGTTTCAAAATCTTTTTAAAAAAACATTAATTTTTCATTCGGAGCTCTATATCTTAAAAACTACCAACAACACCAGAAAATCTAAGAGAACATTATTTAAAGAAGCGTAAATTTGCTGAAATATTAGCCCTAAAAGAGATATTTACATCCAATAGTTCTCGAGAAATAGCTTTTTAAAAAGAAAAGTTTCTAAAAAATCTTCTTAAAGATTAGTGGTTAGCTAATTTATTTTGAGAAATCTATATCTCAGGAACTATGAGACGTACAGATGACTATTAGCACTCAAATTAAAGATAATTCAATGGACTATAAATAAGTTTATGACCTTTACCTTCTTAGGAATAGTAGTTTCATATTTGCTAAAATAAATTTATTTATAGTTGTTCGGACAATGAGTATGATTTATGAAAAACTTCATTTCAGAAACCTTTGGACGTACAGATGTTTGCCCGCGCTCAAATAGTTTTTTTTTAAAAAACTATTATTCGAGCGACTCGAAAATTGGGATTGTTTCTTTCGTAACTCTTTTCACTCAACAGACCCTGTGGGGTCATTAGGGAACGAAGGTTAATACCACAACTCAGTTCAAGTACTCCTCCGAGGCTAAAGTACAAGATATAAAACATAAAGTATTACAAGGAGATAGTATTAGAGAGGTAGAGAGTCTATACTATCCATGGTTAATTTCCTAAGGGAGGCTACCAACTGGTGCCTAGCAAGTTACAGTAACTGGTAGACCCCCCATAGACTACTAACTAAGCAATTCTACTACTGGCCGGGCTAAAACCCAATCCAATTTACCTGAGAGGCTCTACCCCTTTCAATTTATAGCTTTATAAAACATTATTATACAGATAAATATGAATCTGTTATTGTCTCAAATACGAAGAGGAAAGAAAAAATCTGTTGGTTGTGAGATGCACCAACTTTCACTAAACACTCTACTTTGAGATGACAATAATACTGTAAATTTTAAAAACTTTCTATATAACCCACAATGACCTTCCCATTACTAGATATTTCATATGGAGATAAGAAAAAGCTTTTTTTTTCTTTTTTTTAATAATTTATTTATTGTTATTAACAACTGTATACACATATAAACAATAAGTAGATTTGCTGTAGGTGACATAGTGACAAGATACAAACATGTGGAGAATCTACCCACTGATAGAACTCCAATAAAATTTCTAGAGGAGAAGATCTCGAGGCCATCTTCTTTTCAGGCACCTCGGAAGATTATCAGGAATAGAAGAAGCAGAAACTAGTTAGAAACTAGAGTTTTAATGGTTAGGGAGTTTATTATGGAAGGATTGATATCTGGTTCGGACTAGATCGGTTACATATGGAACACTAAGGTCTTTATGTATGATTTTATTTGTGACAAGGTAGCATTGAGGATTTTACGAAGGATTTTGGGCTGTAAGGATTGGATTCTGGAGGTATTTGATGGGTTAGTGGAGCCCCATAGCTCAACTCCGTATGTCCAAATATTCCTTATTATAGTCATGTAGATCAGTCTTTTGTAATGGATTGGCAATTTAGACCGTTTGTCTAGTAAATGTTACAATAGTCGGAATCTACCAGCAGTTTCCTGTCTTTTTAGTTTTGTATGAGCATTCCATGTCAGTCGTTTGTCGAGATGTAGTCCTAAGTAACGGATCTGTTCGGCAGGAATAAGTGGGGTATTATTAAAGGATACTGTAGGGCAAGAGGTCATGGGTTTACGTCAAAGGGTAAATGTGATTTGATGGGATTTATTGGAATTAATATTAATCCTCCAGTTTTGGCACCATTCTTCAAGGGTGGAGATGTGGGATTGGAGGGTTTAAGAAAAAGCTAAATTTGACTTTTGTCATAATAACTATTGCAAAGCAATAATTATCAAACTATTACATATTCTAGAAGATCGCGGATTGACGGTATAATAAAAAAAATAATATAAAGATGGTGCGGTTGCGGTAAAAAAAAAAATCTAATAGTCATAAAACTATTTAATGTGAGCCAACGTTTCGCCCCACATTGCAGGGCTAAAAAAGATACAATTACAAATTCTTGATTTTATTCATCTCCCCATTTTCCATCTTTTAGTTTGTACTGTATTTTATATTTCTTTTTTTTTTTTAATCTGTTATTATTAGCGTTTTCATTGATTATTGACTAAAACCTTTTATTATATTTCTTTTTACTTATCACTGCACATCTTTTTAATTTTGCATTCACTTTGTTTATTCATGTTTAAATCATTTAAGCTTTTGTGTCTTCTTTAGCCCTGATGAAGTGGAGCGAAACGTTTGCTCACCCGGACCATGTTCTTTTTATTATTTCATATTTTATATTTATCCATTGTTTATTAATTAACAATGAGAGATAGTTTATTTATTTATTGAAATTTACAACTGTATGTTAAAAGAAAAATACAAGTAAATTTGGCTAATGTTTCAGAAAACATGATAATCTTGGGAAGTAACCACTCAATTGTAGAATTTCAATCATTGATTCAAATTAGAAGATCCCATGGACATCTACTTTTCATACGCCTCGGAAGACTATCACGGATTGTTAAGGATGAGAGATTAAGCACTAATGGGTTTGGATGGTTAAGGTTTTTGGAGTGAAAGGACGTATATCTGTTTAGGGCCAAATCTGCAACGTATGGGATGTTGAGGATTTTATTTGAGACGTAATAAGGAGCATCAAGGATTTTTTATTGTAAGGATTGTATACGGAAGGAATTTGATGGTTCAAAGCCCAATTTCGTATGTCCAAATTGATGTTAATAAGTATACAATTTTATTTATAATCTTAACTATATTTTTGAGACTGGTTAATGTTATTTAAATAAATAATTTAAACTTTGTCCATTATAGTCTCAAAACCTTTTTACAAGACCGACGTTTCGGCCAGTTCGGCCACCCTCAGGGACAATCTTATAAAATTTTTGAATTGAATAATTTAAAAACACAACTTCATGCAGGATATTCTGCCCACGTTAATTCAACAATTTTTAATTAGTCAATTGTCATATTAAAACAAAAATTCTTAATCACAGTCACTTATTTGTTAATATTTATCACAATAAAGATTGTTTTTTATTTAAAAAACAATAGTATATGTAGTACATAGGAAGTTTAGGGCGTTTGTCAAGCAGATGTTGTAGTAATCGGAATCTAAGTTTGTTGTCGTTTCAGTCTAATATGGGGATTCCAGGTAAGTCTCTTGTCAAGATAGAATATTAAGTAGCGAATCTGTTCAACAGGGTTTAGAGGGATATTAAAAAAAGATACGGTAGGGAAGAAGATTAGAGGTTTACGACGGAGAGTAAAGGGGATCTGATGGGATTGGTCAGGATTTATTTTGATTCTCCAATTGTAACACCATTCTTCAATGGGTCTTATGTTAAACTGTAATTTATTTTTGAATAGACAAAATTTTTACATGTTACTTCAGAATTTTGATCGAAACATTTGTGAAGTGAAAAGCCCAACAGCAAAAGTAAGTTTGTTTTGTTCTTATGAATTTTCTCGGGTGTTACATTCCATATAATTTATTTCCATTATAAAAAAGTAAAGATAGGCGAAATGAAAAGATATATCAGCTATGTAGGTTATATATGATAAAAGTTCATATAAGTAGTCCTACATATTATTATTGGAGCGCCTCATACCAACCGAATTCTCAAAATTCCATATAAACCTTTCCAACCATCCTAATCCTTTAGTTCAAACCTTATCTAGTTCCATCCATCCCTACAGCCCACCAAGAAGGTTGAAACGGCAGTGACCAAGAGACTTATTAAAATAAAAACGGACAATTGGAGTTCTGGCAATGGTCAGATTAAGTTTTTTTCTTTTTTTTTCTTAGTATCTATGAGATCATTTATCACTATTACCTATTGCCCACAACTGTGTGGCAGATTGTAATAACTATCAATAAATAAAAGAATATCATAAAAAAAAAAAAAAATTATTGGCGCGACCGTAAAGGTTTAAGGCCTCCCACGATGTACTCAGGAAATACATTACGCGTTTCTTGATGTGGTTTTCCTAGGGTGGGTTCGTCACTCCCACGCCTATTTTTGTGAGTGCCACCCATTGGCTGGTTAACGGGCCTCACAAATACCCGGGGGGAGGGTGTGATTGAGTATTATATAATAAAGCTTGAAAAAATCCCGGATAGGGCCGGGGACTCGAACTCGCAACCTTTGGATTGGCAGACAAGCACGTTACCACGCTGCTACCCTCACCCCCAAGTAGTACTACCTAACCTATAAAATTTAACTTTTGTTCTATATTTTTTATCAGGACCTATTATATTTAATTACCTAAACATGCAATGTCTTCATAAATACATAAAAAATAAAATACTAAAATTAATTGACAAGATATAAAACAATGTAATTACACCGAAACGAAAGAGTAAATTCTGTAATTGATTAATAAACAGAGAGTACAGACTAGTTCTAAGCACAGTTGGCAATTCTAAAACAATGCAAACTTAAAACAAACACGTAGATGCCGCACGAGTGACCTTTGATTTGAACTCGAAAACCGCCACTCAACGGTTCGGCAACTAATTCAGGCCAAATTGTAACAGCAAATTCAAATAACCCATCTACAAGCTTCTGCATTCGCAAATTTGCCATTGTTTGGCAAATGTGTAAGGCACCTTTTGACAGATAGGGATATGGTATAGGTATTGGTATTTGGTGGGGGGGGGACCAAGTCCGACAAGTGGGCCTTCTAGCCCTTTTTGCCAACCCCTGGCGGCTACCCGAGTTGCCGCCGAGTACTAACCAAGGTGGGAGTGTCAAGATTCATTTTTCAAAACTTCATGTTATTGTTTACTTCTAAGTTTTGATTATAGTAATTTATTACAACATGCCTAAAATAAGTGAAAAGTAGAAATGTAAAAGTTTAGCTACTGAATGTCTTTTTAAAAAAGTCAAAACACACAAGACAAAAGAAAAAACAAACACAAACTACGAGCAAGTAATCTAACACGACAACAAATAAAACGGTGACAAGCTCAGATGGTCTGTTTCGTGACGTCATTTTCCATTTAACAGACCTAGTAACAGACTCTCAGCCATGTTACATGTTATACCGTTTTAATATGGTAAAAAAAGGAAATATTTCTCCATTTAACATATGTTTTTCCATTTAAACACCCTTTAACATGTTAAAGTAAAGATCATGAATACTCCTAATATTAACTGTCTCAGAAGGGAATCGAACCCACAACGTTCCGAACGGAGCGCACTGAGATATACGCCCCAACCTGCACGACCGTCACGTCCCTAGTTAGGGATATGACAAATTTAGAGCACCTCTGAACTACTATATAAGTTGTTGTTGTTTGCTGGGGCTTTGGGGCGTAAAACCCTGAGGTCATCAACGCCCATGTTTCGCGCTTTATAATTCTATTTCATTTATATTTATCAAACGACTGTCATGGAATCCTCACACAAGACTGAAAAGACAGGAAACTGCTCGTCGATTCCGACTATTACAACATTTACTAGACAAACGGTCCAAACTTCCAATCCATTACAAAAGACTGATCTACATGACTATTATAAGGCCTATTTGGACATACGGAATTGAGCTATGGGGCTCCACTAAACTAATTCCTCTCGAATCCAATCCTTACAGTCCGAAATTCTTCATAAAATCCTTAATGCTCCTTACTATGTACGAATCAAATTATCCATCAGGACCTCATTGTTCCCTATGTTGCCGATTTGGTCAGAAGCAGATACCAATCCTTCCATAATAAACTTCCCAACCACCCAAACCAACTCGTTTCTAACCTTCACTACCCAATGATCCTCCTAGACGTCTGAAAAGAAGATGGCCTCGAGATCTTCTCCTTTAGAAATGTTTTTGGAGTTCTATCAATGGGTAGATTCTCCACACGTTTTTATTATGTCATAGTATCACTTACAGCAAATTTATTTGATGTGTATATATGTATACAGTTGTAAATATCAATAAATAAATTATTTTAAAAAAAATTTATATTTATAATTCTATTACACTTTATTTTTCTCTTTAAATAATTATTTCTTTTGCTATTTTATATTACGTATAACAGATTTTCCGGTTTAAATCTTATTCAAAAGGCCATTTCTTCTTAAGAAAACCAAAACCATTTCCACGTTCTTCTGGTCATCATTCAGAGCATCCGATACACTCGGTCATACTCCCAATCTACTCAAGTTCGCGGAATAGAAATAACATTCCTCAAATATGTGACTGATCGTAAGTACACTGTTGCAGTATTGACATTTTGGCGGTGGCTGCTTACTTATCAGATATGTATGAGTTAAACTCGTATGACCTATTATCAATCTGGCAATAGCTACCTCCTCCCTGCGATTGGAACGGTTTGATGTAGTCCATGGTTTAATGGTTTTTTTAATAGTTTTTAATTACTATATAAGTTTTATTTTTAAATTAAATTCTTTGTATATATATATAGGATGAGGAAAAATAGGTTGGATATTTTTTTTTAGGTTAAAATGCAGGAATTAATGATACTACATAATTTGAAAGTTTAATTGGTTTTCGAAAAAAAATAATCTAATTTTGTACCAATTCTAAAAAAAAAGTTATTTAATTTAAAATGATAAAGTGACTTTTATGCCAGGTTTAATATTTTACATACCTCATTGTTACAGCCAATCGATTACAGGAGATGGGAACAGGAAAGGAATCTACCGCTTCAGGATAGTACACAAGAAGACCCTCAACTCGAGTTAGTCCTACAAACATATTCAACATTACTTCAACTTAATTTTCATCCAAAGATGGAAGGAACTTAGGAACCTTACAATTGATGGAACCGGAGCTTCCGTAGTTCCAATTGTTTTAACCATTACTAATAATTAAAAATATAAGTCCAACGACAATAATTTAAAAAAAAAACTTTTTTATTTAGTAGGCATTGAACCTGTACATCTACGTACAACAATATATACGCTTCAACCGACAATGTCTACATATATACTATTATATTATATAAAGATACAGAGCGTATTTGGAAAACTAATATATTGTGATTTAAATGTTTCGTTAATATTTAAAAATAAAGAAAAAACAAATCTTTAATAACAACTTTTACGATTATATCAAAAACAAGTATTTATTTGTTTGTATTAAACTTTGTATTTTAATGTATTCCTTAAAAGGAAAAAAATTCTCATTAACTGTTTTAAGAAAATATTAGGTAGGTTTATATACTTAGTTTAACTAGCTTTATATATATATATATTTTTTTTCATACCCTCCTGTGATGATTTTAGTGGGTATTTGGTACGTACATATAGAAGGTATGCTATATGTATAGCTGGGTATGAAGGATACCTTGGATTGCCTTTTGGCATTATAAGGTTAGGTGAGGGGTCCAATGAAGGTTGTAACTTGGTTGGCTTACGATAGTGGATTAATGGAACGGGGTTTATATTTGTTCTTTGCTTTTATAATTTTATACTTTGCAATCCTAACTATTCCAATTGAAATGTTGGATTTCTAGAGAGCTACTAAATGGATTTTAATTGTTGACGAAACAAATTATTGGAAATAGCGTTTACTTTAACTTCTATTCAGTTCACACTTGAGAATGAATGAACGGTTAGACAGAAAATTACATTAATAAGAGAAATTTTTATTTTTGTCACGTAATATATAGTACAAGAGCCAGGAAGAAAAAAAAGGCAGTTATTTCACTCCAATATTTGATTACTCTAATGAAAACTATGTATAATTACAAGTCAAAACGGACGAGTCTGCCAAGTATAGGTAAGGGAAATAAAAAAGACGGCTGTTTCAGTCCCTTAAAAAACATTAATTTTTCATTCGGAGCTCAATATCTTCAAAAGTAGCAACAACACTAGAAAATCTAAAATAACATTATTTAAAGTAGAGTAAATTTGCTCAAATATTATCCCTAATAGAGCAATTGGCGTCAAATAGTTCCTGAGATATAGCTTTTTAAAAAGCGACATTTCTTAAAAATCGACTAAAAGATTAGTAGTTAGTTAATTTATTTTGAGAAATCTATATCTCAGGAACTATGTGACGTATAGGTGTCTATTAGCACTCAAATTAAAGCTAGTTTGATTTGCTATAAAGTAATTTATGACCTTTATCTTCGTACGAATAGTAGTTTTCATGATATTTCCCAAAATAAATTGATTTATAGTTGTTCGGACAATAAGTATGATTTATGAAAAACTTTATTTCAGAAACCATTGGACGTATAGATGTCTGTCAGCACTGAAATTAAAGTTAGTTAAATGTACTATAGAATAGTTTATAACGTTTATCTTTGTAGGAGTAGTAGTTTTTATGATATTTGACAAAATAATTTCACAAGCTGTTAATTTCTATTTATTCGTATAAAATGTTTGATTTTCGAAAAAATATATCTCTAAATCCATAAGACGCACACAAAAATAGAAGAAATTTAACTAACTATAAAGTAGTTCATGACATTTATCTTCGTAGGGGTAGCAGTTTTTGCATACGAATATGAATTTGGCAAAGAAAAATTTGTCCGAACAACTATAAATCAATTTATTTTAGCAAATATCATGAAAGCTACTACTCCTACGACGATAAACATCATAAACCACTTCATAGCTCATTAAACTAGCTTTAATTTGAATGCTAACAGACGTCTGCACGTCAAATGGTTTTTGAGATATAGAATTTTCAAAATAAATTCACTAACTACTGATCATTCAGTACGTTCTGTACAACATTTTTATGAAATATTGTTTTTTTTAAAAGCTATTTCTCGAGAACTATTGAACGTAAATAGCTCTTATGGGCATACAGTTTAGCAAATTTACTCTACTTTATGTTCTCTTAGATTTTCTATTGTTATTGGTAGTTTTAAAGATATAGAGCTCCGAATGAATAATTACATATTTTTAACGTTTTGAAAAAGCTGCCTTTTTTTTATTTCCTCTACCTATACTTGGCATACACATCAATTTTGACTAGTAATTATACATATTTTTTATTAAAGTAATCAAAAATTGGGGTGAAATAACTGACTTTTTTCTTCTCTTGGGCTCTTGTACTAATAGAGCTCCGAAGGCGTGCCCAACCCCCACTTTTTCCTAGAAGAAGAGATGAGTTATGACACACCACTTACGTTACGAATCATGGGAATAACCGCTCATTACATAGTAACCATATAATCAACAGCTGTCATAATGTATGTATGTGAGTAATAAAGCTTAAGTCGACATTTTTTTTTAAGGGATTTATAAATATTTGGTTTATGCAGTTATCAAACGTACTAATCAGTCATGTACTCATCAACTCGATGAAACAGGGATGTACATCCTAAAGTGATCGCCGGTGAAACCGCAGAGCACAGATGTATCGATACTTTTATCAATTATCTTATAGCCGTGCTATCCTGAGACACAATCAACATTTTTCATGTTATCAAGCAGCCAATCTTATCTATAAATGAAACAACTGAAAAGGTACTGACTTGCTAAAAAATTTATATCTTTAAAAGAAAATCGTAGAGAATGCATAGAACCACCATGACTAATCCTAGCCTTACAGTGCTATGGATATTAACTCCAACAAAGGCCTCCTATATCGCGCCTGCCAAATTGTACCGCATCTTCATAGGATCCTCGCCATTGTTGACGGCACCGCCATCTAGAGGTTAATCTAAAGGAAGTTGATGGCCTTTAAACATAAATAAAATCCTATCTACGCAGGAGAGAAGAGAGAAGGATTCGTTTCACCTAGTATACTACTTTTATATTTCTATTTTACAATTAAGTATAATTAAACAAAAATATACACAAACAAGATGGCCATTCCTTTATTCGAGTCTTCAGTAGTATGGAAACTTTTTAAGATATTTTCAAAACCAGTATCGATACTTAGTATTCGATACTATGCCGATTTTATTTGGATCTACATTTTCTATTTAGTAGTCGAGCATTACAAGGTTTCGGTGACATCGATACTTTTGGAATCCGGTTGACCTTTTTATCACTTTTTCGAGTATCGATAGTATTGATACTTCCCATCCACTAATCTTGGAGAATCGATACTTTTTATCTGATATTATCGGATAAAAGGCCTATATGACTGTAGGTCATAAGGCCCGTTTCCTCTATAACAGTTATGGCCATCTCTGTCGTGGTAGGGCTGCTCACTATCAAGTTACCGCGCATTAGCGACAGGTATTGTCAAATCTAAACTAGTTGAGAGTGACCTTTCACAACTTATTTATCAATAGTTGTGATTGATAAGGTGTTGAAATACATTTTTCTTATAGGAGAGTGAATTTGCCGATCAAATGAAATAAAAATTGTGAAATGGTAAGAAATGTTGAAATGGAACAAGAAAGGGAAAAGGAATAAATTGAAATATTTGTATTGAGTACGTACACTGGATTGATTGTAAAAGGAAACTGTGGGGGAAAAAAACTGTGTTCTTTCTTTTTTATTATATCATGTAAATATATATATATATATATGTCCGATATATATAAATATATGTTCGATCATGGATTGATAATTATACTGTGAAATGTAGCAACCCAATATCTTTCGGCAGCATGGATGAATAAAGCATTTCTCTGTACTCTTACAGTTGTGTTTTGAGTACTTTTTTTTTTTTTCGACTGTTACTTTGTGTTTTGGTTTGAGTATCTCTGAGGCTCCTCAATCCTCATCAGTCGATTTCTCTTTATTATATTCTAAAGGGACTCGTCCCAGAATAAATAAAGTATTATTATTATTATTGGATCGTATTTTTGCGCAAAAAGGTGAATGTGCTTTTAAAAGAAAACGTCCTGAAATACATCATTCCTTAACTTTTTTTTTCTCCTGTATGGAATCGGGATGGTATTGGTTTATCCCATATAGCCAAGAATTAATTACCTATATTCCATTTTTTATGTCATTTGTTAATTATGTATAATATGTTGGTTACTGCTATTATTCATCAAATATATGTGATTTACTAATATACTGTACCTGAACTATTTCTGTAATAAATTTTTGTTTGTAGATTTTTTTTTTGTATTCTGGAAATTCAAGTACAATATGTTTAAGGGTCTCGTTACTGCTACAATTTTCGCCTGGAAAAATTTCTATTTTTATATCTATTTATTTATATCTATTTTTAACAAGGCCTTCTGCAAACGGAGCTACTGGAAAGGAACAAAACCACTTGGTAAATCAAGTTACTGACTCAGTGATGACACCACACCCGAGGCTACTCATCAGTAATCAAACTCTCTAGTTCGTTCAGTGTCGTCATGGATATCGTGAATGAAATGTCTTCGGAAGACTCGAGCGATGATGAAACCATCATGTTGGATTATTATGTCAGGAGAAGAATATTAAGAAGGTTTTGGGTACACCTATATCTTGAGAACAATGTTCAGAAGTGGTTGTTTGTTGCTGATAAACAAGTTTTACGACGTTTCAGACTTCTATCCATGTTCACTCCATTTAATGGTGCTTCGAATAGTCAGGAAAGTGAAAATTATATAAAATGGGATTTTGTTCAACCTCCCCCACCAGCAATAGAATTATCTGTCGGTCACTCATCATCAAGAAACTGTAATCACTCTGAGACCCGACCTGCGAGTCACCAATGGATGGGTTGCGAGTTTCTGTGAATCACAGACGAGTCCACAACCAGTATCACTGTGTGCGGCGTCTCATTCTGCCCCATTGTATTACACAGGGAGTGACACAAAGTAAACTGGTTAGTTTTTCAAGTCACAGACCAGCTCCTTTTCAGTACCTCCGAGTGCCTACGGCCAACGTCTAGTATCAATTTCTATGATGCCTTTCCCAATGTTAGCTTATGAGAACCAACGTTTTCGAATGCTATGAGCAAATATATTATCTATGGAACTGAACGTAGCGGTTCTTCTAATATTGTTTTTGTCAGTTTTCTATCTGATCTAATCTTATCATTCTATATTAATAATCCGTGTAAGGTAACTGAGTGTCTACCAGCTAACATAGCCATTATGACGTCTAAGTTAGCAAAATTTTATCAACTGTCTCGTTACCTATAATCCCTAGTGACCCTTAAATATTAATTGTTTATTTCCTTATATTGCTGGCGGTTTTTTTATTATTCCCATTTGGGTATTACTTATAATTTTATTTATATTATTATTTAGTGATAATTAGGGATAGGATTTTTATGTGCTAAAAAATCCGAAATATGTACATAAATATGGGCTAATAAATAGTCAAATATTTAAAAAAATATGTATTTATAAATTTTGTATTATTCAACAATATAAATTACTAAATAATAGAATTAGTAATTTTATAACTTAAAAAAAGTTACATAAAAATCTATTTATCATATATTGTATGAATAATATTTTAAAGAAATTATGTTAAAATGTACTTAGAGAAAACATAGCTGTTCAATAACAAGACATTAATAAGTAATTGTATTAAACTAATGGATTAATAATTACTCAGGATGAATTATGAACAAATTATAAATGGAAATAATGAATAACCCTAATTAAAAAGAAAAAAATTAGAAAAATATTTAAAACTTTGAAAGAAATCAATTATTTAGCCGGGTTATTTGCAAAATTATTGCAGATTAAATGCATTTTTAAATTTTCAAATAAAAATCTTCGTCGGTTTAACCGCAGAATGGACTTGTACCGGCTAAAAGATCTTTCAACATCTACTGATGTTATAGGGGCTACTTAAATGAAGCTATTTCCATTGCATCTAGTTCGGTATTCTGCATCATCTGGGCGGCTGTGTCATCATTTGTTATAATAAGGAATAAGACCCTTGATCTTTTTTATTAATTCTGAGAAATTCTCGATGTAATTCTGTGTGAAAATTTATTATTGCCACTGCTTTTAATTTGTGTTCAAAGATGAAGATGTAAAATTTGTACGCACTATTTATGATAAATGATAAATTTCACGTTTCTTGCGTTCTCTTAAATTTTACGTTTTTGCTACGAAAAATGTATTTACAATTGATCAAATAATTTGAGGAAATATGTGATTCAGGACAAAATACCTAAAAATATGTTAAAAGTAAGAAATGTTTCAGAAAATATGTGGTTTACAACAGAATATGTAAAAAAGGCCAAATATTTAAAAATATGTGAAATAAAAATGGCTTCTTTTGTCCAGAAATGTCTTGAAACATCTTTAGTTCGTAAGGAATCGCAGTTATCATAGTCAGGTAAAAATATGTGAAAACATAAAAATCCTATCCCTAGTGATAATAATGCACTCCTTCAATCTGTAAAACTATAAAATTATATACTGTGGATTGACTAACGTATTTGAGGCCTTCTTATTTTATACTGAGAGGAGTGATTGAACTTAGGAACATAAATAAATTTTGCATTTTTTCAAATAAATATCTACATGAAATTGCTGTTACATTATTTTTACACCCTATTTCAAAAATAAAAAGTAAGGGATTTGTGGATTTAGAAATGGATTTTCGTACATTTGGTTTTAACAGAATACGTCCCGAAATTCATCTTTTATTTAATTGGTTGCCGAGTAGAGATACACAAATATTGAAAGAATAGCTTAAACAGACTAAGAAACGCTAAAAAAGTTCAATAAGGAAAATTCACTGTACCGTAGAAACCATAGACATCTTGTGGTTTACAAAATAGTTTCACGTTTACATGCAACATTGATCTGAAAGAATCAACGACTTGCATTTGAATAAATACTAGAACCACAACTCTAACATAGTTACCTTTTAAATAAATCAAATGCTATCCTTGCTAAGTCTCAACACTCTTTATTATATCAAAACTCCAACGTTTCGGCCAATTCGGCCATCCTAACAATTAACAGCTTTTAATATACATTCATTTGTAACAATTTTAATAACAACATTATTATTAATAATTGAACAAACCTTAAATATAAATTTACACCTCACATACAAATTTAAAAAATGTTTTACAGGCTATTCTGCGCAGGTCATTCATTCCAAGTCAAATTCCCCTATGAAAAAGTCAATTAACAGGGATTCACAATAATTATTAATAATCTTATGTCTCGTTACCTATTTTTTCACAATTTCATTAATATTTAAAACTTTTTATTTTAGATTAACTTACACTATCAACTATCATATAAACTATTTTTTACCTTCCATTGTTAAAATTAATTGTAAATAGAAACATAAAATTTTTACCCCGTATTTTTTATAAAATCTCTGCATAATGTTAGTTCAACTTTATATAAATTATTCTACAATAATCTTTCTTTTTTTCTTTCTGAACTTTCTTGAAGAATTCAGTGAGAATTCTCTGACAAAATTTTTCATAGAGCTGCTATCTATATAAGTCAAAAAATATAATTTAAATCGTTCGAGTTGGCATCGAGTGACTATAGGGAAATAATTTATAACAATCATAAATATAAGTGTTTCTAAAAAGTATGATATTTAAATTTCAAAATGATTGCGCTCCATCATGCGACAGCCACCATAGCTACCCTAGACATGCATATCGTGCGCCAGGGCTCTGCATAGCGAATAGAGGGCACGAACATAATTAGGGATTAATAGTCAGGAATATAGTTGGGCTGCGAGTGAGCAGAAATATTTTTAAATAAACTCAAGTTTCCAAATCAGATTTTTAAAATAACCTGAGGCAATAAATTGAATTCCCCCCCCCTCTCTCCTAGTTTTCTAAAAATTATCCTTATTAAACAAACCCCTAATGGATTGGTTTAATTTTTGGCAAATTTTTCATTTTCTGCGAGCCCTTACGTAATAACAATAAAAGTGCTTAAGTTGATAGCTAAAGAGTTAAAGGGTGTCAAAGTTGAACTAAAGCAGCATGTATTTTAAAATGATATTTTTCGTCTCGTATTTTTTTTTTTAATATTTGTTTATTGCTATTTACAACTGTACATTATAATACATTTAGTAAATCTGATCTAAGTTAAATTTGAGTGTTACAGACAGGCGTGTAGAGAAACTACCCATTGATAGCACTGTAATGACATTTTACATTAGCTGGTCTCGTGGCCATCTTCTTTTCAGGCGCCTCGGAGGATTGTCAGGAATGGAAGAGGATGCAAGGTTAGAAACTAGGGGGTTTGAGTGGTTAGGGAGTTTATAATGGAAGGAGTGATATCTGGTTCGGGCTAGATCGGTTACATAGGGAACATTAAGGTCTTTATGTATGATTTTATTTGTGACAAAATAAGGAGCATTGAGGATTATGGATTGTAAGGATTGGATACGAGAGGAATTCGAAGGTTTAGTGGAGCCCCAAAGCTTAACTCCATATGTTCTGATTAGCCTTATTACAGTCATGTAGATCAGTCTTTTGTAATGAGTTGGAAGTTTAGACCGTTTGTCTTGTAAGTAACCATGTGTAATAGTTGAAATCGACGTGCAGTTCCCTGTCTTTACAGTCTTGTGTGAGGATTCCAGGTTAGTCGTTTATTCGGATGTAGTCCAAGGTAGCGGATCTGTTCTATAGGGGTAAGAGCAACATTATTAAAGGATACTGTAGGGCAGTCGGTAAGGATTGGATACGAGAGGAATTCGAAGGTTAAGTGGAGCCCCAAAGCTCAACTCCATATGCCCAGATTGGCCATAGACATGTAAATCTGTCTTTTGTAATGAATTGAAAGTTTTGACCGTTTGTCTAGTAAGTGCTGTAATAGTCGATAGTCTAGATGTAGTTCAAGGTAGCGGATCTGTAGGGCAGTCGGTAGGTTTACGGCGAAGGGTAAAGGTGATTTTATGGGATTTATTTTAATCCTCCAATTACACTATTCTTCGAGGGCTGTGATATGGGATTAGAGAGTTTGGGATACAATTAATGGGTTATTATTAACAGCGAGCACACATGTGTCATTGACATACGTGGTGTGAGGATAGTGTTAGGATTGGTTGGAATGTAACTGCGAGCACATATTGATATTAATTAAAAATATAAATGTTTACTAAAAATATCCATTTTTAATAATAATGATTATAATAATATAATTAGTAATAATTATTACGTATTTAAATAAACTCATTCTCTTGAATTTCACAATACTTCATCCTTATCAGTATCAATTCCAGTTGCGCTGTTATTAGGCGTAAATATTTCTTTTTGCAAAAATCCAGTCCTGGAATTCCGCTGCACTCTGCCCCATAATGTTCCCTCAGGAGCTCACATCCTTGATCTTTAAAGAAGCAACTGCAACCCCTGGGCTTTTTAATGTAACTTTCCTTCTCAAGTTAAACACATGTGTTTTTTTTATTATTATTTTTTTATCAAAGCACACATTATCATCGATTGTATAGTTCAGTATACTTTCACCCCTTATGAATATATAGGGTAGACTTTGCATTTAGAATTCAAAATAAATCTCTTTGTTGGAATAAATTTAAAGTGCCACTTTAGCACTTCCTTCTAGTTAGTTAAACCTTTTATACCGTGTATGATGATTTCAAAATGAAATCCTAAGAATCGCAGTGGATGCCCCTTTGTAAGAAATAGCTAATGTATCAGCAACTTGGGAAATCCAACCTCATCCCGAAGACTGAAGCCCAAGCCCAGGCTCCTGCTATAAGTTATACATTTATCTAGTTCGATATTGTCATAACTACAATTTTTTTTATCTCCTCGTCTTTTTTTTTTTAAATTATCTTAATTTTTTTCCCATTAGAAGTCAGTTTTTTTAATTTTATTAAATCAATAAATGTCAAGGGTAACTTTTATTTTTTTCTCTCACCTTAAGAATCATTATTGTTATCAGTTTGTTTTATTTTATTTATTATTTATGTATATATATTTTTTTTAATTCATCGCTATTATTCGCAATAGTTCAATATTTATAGCGTTGTAAATAGTTAGAGGTTTCTTTTGCACGAGACTCCAGTGATACCATCAAATTACAATTAATTTGGGTAATATCCATCAATAATTTATCCCAGGGAATACCTAAATGAAACTGGGTGTGTTACAATATGTGTTAAAAACGGGTATATGTCCTTTATCCTCTTTTGGGAGGAAACAAACATTCCTACTTACAATTTCTATGGTATAAGTTATTTTTCATTAAAACTAATTTTACCAGGCCATAATAGAGGGGAAAAAAACATAAAAAATTTTTTAAAAAATTATATAGTCAGTAGATTGAACCCATTTTGAAAGTCAATGCCTCATATATAACTGAAAAAAATAAATAACAATATATATTCAGAATAAATACAATATGTATTTAGGGTAGAGGGATATAAAGACAACGACAACGAAGCACCCTTGGGAAGACGGCGACAGCTTGGAGCCATGGAGACAGAAATCGATATATCGATTCTGGTATTAGGGCCCAGTCTAGCAGCCAGCTTTATATAGGAGATAGCCCTCCACGGCCTTTATTATATTATATCCTACAATATATATATTATAAAAAATTATACAATGTGAACTATTATATCAAAAAGTAATATTAGGTAAAAATAAAAAAAAAACTATATTATTAAGGTGTTTTTTCGTTGAAACGCCATATACTTATATACACATAAAACATTATGAAAATCGATTCTTGAATAACCATTTTCAATATCAGCTTGTAAACAACGCTAATAAACATATATTATATGTTTATGCAGATATGATAACGTTTATTTAAAAAACAAAAACATAATTTTTTCATTTAAAAATGCCGGGTGTTTGAGGATAGAGGGGAGATATGAAGTTTGTTAAAGTTAAACAAAAAATTTTGTTATCCATCAACATCTGGTGGCATTTTTGAAATTAGCAATTACATTAATTAGTGATTAATTGTTATTTTTAATCCTATTAAGCCCAAATCAGAGTGACGATATGAATAGCCAAGATCCATACATGGGTTTAGTAAAAGAGTCCAAGAGGAGAAAAAAAAGTCAGTTATTTCACCTTTTTTTTTTTTCTTTGAGTATGCCATGTATATGTATGGGGAATAAAAAGTGGCGGCTGTTTGAAAAAGTTTTTAAAAAATCAAATAATTAATTAAAATTACACTTTAATTGTAATTGTAGTCCCAACAACAAGTAGATTTATTTCTTTATACAATTTTAATTAATTTTTTCTATAATATTTGTAACTATTTCTAATTATTATTGTTCTACTATTTATTACTCTATTTATAATTCTACCACACGTGGCTGTACATATTATTAATTAGTTTTATATTCATCTATATTTATATTGTTTAAACTTTTGTCCCTTAATTAAAAAAAAAAAATGTATAACTTTTTACTCCCTTTGTATATGTATTCATTTAGCTGTGATGAAGCCCTGCAAAGTGGGGCGAAACGTTGGTTACCATTAAATATATA
>NW_027115461.1:1338811-1358073 GCF_000696795.3 Halyomorpha halys | reverse complement strand
TACTGACTTTAAAAGGTTTGAAGTTAAAGGATCAAGACCTGCAATGTGGGGCCAAACCTTGGTTACCATTTAATAATATTTTTACTATTTTGTACCTATATTGACTGTCACTCGGATCTAGAATCTACTTCATACGGTCAACAATCTTCTTTCAACCTTAAATATTCATTTAAATAGATATAAAAACACGAGTTCCCTTGGACTTTGCGTGTTTTGTTTTTTCCACGTCATTAATAAATTAAACAAGAAATTAGGTATTTAAATAAGACCGGTACAACTTTGAAACAGGCTAACCAAAATAATATTCAAGATAACTATCTCCAACTAATATTTCTGAAACAATAATTCAATTTTTACATAATAAGACAATTTATAATCACAAGCAAAAGATACATATATTTTTTATAAAATGCTATTAATAGCATACAGACTTTTTTTTTTTGTCCTGAACTGGCTGTCAATGAACTTTTGAGAATTTTGAATGTCTTTGATTCAAAAAACAAATCTAAGATATTCCCTAAAAGATAATAAATTGTTTACAATTTTAAAGGAAGTGCAACGTTTTCCCCAAGTAAAAACTAAAAACCAGAAATATTTTTTGTATAACTAAACATGGCTAATAATTTAAAAATATTTGTTTTGAATTTAAATTATATATCTTAATTAATATGGCTTTTATTTTGATTTTTTTTTTAATAGTTTTTGCTAATATTATACAGAAGACGTTTCAGAAAGAGAAATAATGCATTTTAACCTCCTAAAAATTCCTAAATATTTTATATATTTATTTATAAATAGAGTTCTAAGAGACGGAAAAAATATTAAAAATTAACTACATTTGCAAAACATTTTCAGCATAAAACCCCAATTTGAACAAACATTCTTTATACATAATCTTTTCACTTCTTTGAGACTGGTTTTTATTGTGTAAATAAAATAAATTATATCCAATTTAGGTCCCTAAACAATCTATATTTCTCTAATACTCCAAAGTTTCGGACAATTTGGCCATCCTCAAAGACAATCTTAAATAATAATTTACAGTAACAAAAATTTTAAAAGTTCTATGCAGGCTATTCTGCCCATGTCAATAATTTCAGTAAAAATTACCCTATTTTAAAAATTGATGTGGTTGTAAATTGATTGTCCTTGAGGATGACCGAATTGTTCGAAACATTGGACTAATAAAGAAATATAGACTGTTTCGAGACTTAAATTGGATAAAATTTATTTTATTTGCACAAAAACTTACTTTAATTATTAAAAAAATAATAATAAACTTATAAATTTAGAAGTTTGGTAGAGCCCCCAAGAGCTGAATTCCATATTTCCAAATTGGTCTGATTATCGTAGTATATAATATAATATAATATAGTATGTAATATCGAAATTTACGAGTAGTTTCTTGTTGTATCAGTCTTGTATGGGGATTCCAAGTAAGTCTCTTGTCAAGATGGAGTCTTAAGTAGCGAATATGTTCAACAGGCTTCAGTGGGATATATAAAAAGGATATTCGATTAATTTCAAGATGAAGGATTTAGAAGTAAATACTAGGGAAAAGTATATCGCGTATTAATAACAGTATCAAAGATGCTGAAAGAGCGTTTTCGACAGCCGGTAATTTTTGCACAAAATCACGTTCCAGGCCTAATCACAGTACGCATTATCTTTTAAAGATCATATTTCAAAAATCTGTAATATTAGCACAGGCTAAATAGTGATATTTACATTTTTTTAAGATTTAGAGAGGGAGAAATACTTTATTTATCTATGCTGCCTAAATACATCAGGTTGCTATCTCACACAGCATACTTATCAATCCGTAATCGGACATATATAAATTACACATACATCCTCCTTGTTCCTTTATTTCTTTGTGATTCTTAATATACTGTAATAATTTATAAGTTACAAATGATTTTTTGTGATATTTACTCTTTCTAATAAAACTTGCAATTATTACAAAGAAACATCTGTGTTTTTTTTTCTTTTTCTTTAATTCCTAATACCGGATTAAGATGAATAGATCGGTCCAATTGCTCGGTTCTGCGGATAAAGCGGTGCGATCTTTTACTGTCCTTACTGAGTCTTTTTTGAGCCTGTAGAGAGCTGCCGCACGCATGGGACAGGCTATTAATGAAATCAAAAAGAGATATATGCACACCGGAGGAGCCAGACCTCAGGAAAGCAGAGGTTGTCGCAGGAAGATGTATCTTTGAGAGAGTCGAGGAGTTTACAATAATGTTTCCATTGAAATGAAACCAAGGATCTCATTGGCTAACCGATGCTATTTTGGTCTGTTAAAACAGTTCTGGAGCAAGCTCATTAGCAGGAAAACAAAGGACCATTTATATAAAACTCTGATTAGGCCTGCCCTAACATGGACTCTATCTACATAGGATAGAAATAATCTCTTGGTCTTCGAGAGGAAGATAGTTCGAAGAATCTATGGGCTGATAAGGGATGAGGAAGGCTGAAGAGGAAGAAGAAATACGCAACTCTATGAAGTGATCCAAGATATAGATGTTGAGACCTTTGTTAGGCTGGGACGCCTAGGGTGGGCAGGACATGCTGCACGGATGAGTCTTGAAGAGGAAATCCATTGTCCAAGACGAGTCGGACAGCCCAAGCTCCGGTGGATGGCGTGGTACAAGACGCATCGTGGCACGAGACCTGCTTGGAGTCCGAAATTGGAAGGCAGCAGTCCAACACCGAGGTAAATGGCTGAGGGTCATAGAAGAGGCAAGGACCCATCGCAGGGTTGTAGCGCCAACTGATAAGTGGATGGTATTAAGATCTAAAAAAATACCGATTAATTGTGCAGCCTTCCAAATTATCCCGTTGACTCAATATTCTTCGGTTCGAATGTTTCACGCAAAAACTTTATTTTCCAAAACTTTCTTGGGCCAATATTGGTACCCCCGCCTTCAGCGGACCCAGCCCAACCCCTTATAATGCCACGTGGAAAAGGAAGGACACTAAATACATATTTATATATATTTAGATATATATTAATTCTGCTATTTATTTATTTAATAAAGGAGGTAAAAAAAAAAAATTCAAAAACCTTCTGGTACTGTTCCTGTGTTAATTGAAGAAGACACAAAGTAGGAAAGATCAAGTAGTTTTGTTAATAACAACATATAGGTTTCAGGATAAAAGGCGTGAGCACACTCAATATATAAAGCGACTAAGCGACCATCGCAATCATCTGGTCGCGATACCGTTGTCCAGCTAGGCCACGGCTTTAGATATTGGTGAAGGCAAGCCATTTTTAAAGCAAATTCTGAAGGCCTAAAAAGTAAAAAATGGTTTATTTTGCTAATCGCCAAACTTCATCAACAATGGATAGTTAATTACAGAAAATATAGTTAAATAATTAACAATTTAAAACAAAGAAAGCGGGCAAAGAAAAATATGACAGAATAACAGATGGCTGAAAGAACAATTATTTAAGCGAGGTTGTGAGCAACCGAGGAGGGCAGGGGGGGGGGAGTTCCTGTCAGCATTAGGAAATTGCTTTTATGAAAAATTCAGTGCCTTCATCAGCAGAGGAACAACATTTAGCGAGCGCTGTAGGAGGCTGTGGTTCCCGCTCACATCTCAGCTAACAATTTATTAACTCCTGGTTAGAAACGAAACTCAAGTATTCTATTTTCAAATTAACTATGTATATCATCTCTACTATTTAAAAAAGGATTTAATGAGCAGTATATAATATTTTATTTTACTCTCAGTGAATTGGAAATTTAAAGCCTGGACAGTTAGAAAAGATAAGGAAGCACAATATAACGTACAATGAAAATGGTATAACTAAAAGGTTCAAATTGATGTAGGGCTTATATGAAGCTGGACAACAAACTGAATATTTTAGTACAAGAGTCGAGGAGAAAAAAAAGGCAGTTACATCAACCCCAATTTTTTATTACATTAATGAGAACTATGTATAATTACTAGCCAAAACTGATGAGTCTGCCAAGTATAGGTAGGGGGAATACAAAATGGCGGCTGTTTCAAAACCTTAAAAAAAACATTGATTTTTCATTCGGAGCTCTATATCTTAAAAACTACCAACAACAATAGAAAATCTAAGAGAACATAATTTAAAGTAGAGTAAATTATCAATAACACTAAAACACTTAATAGAACATAATTTAAAGTAGAGTAAATTATCGATAACACTTAACAGAACATAACTTATAGTAGAGTAAATTTTCTAAAATATGAGCCCTAATAGAGCTATTTAAAAAAAAAAAAAAATCATAAGTAATGAAATGAGTAAATGTTGAAAAATCGCTAGTTAGTGAATTTATTTTTTTTAAATTCTTTATCTCAGAAACCATGAAACGTACAGATGTCTATTAGTACTCAAATCAATAATAATTATAAACAGTTTTCATTAATGTAATAAAAAATTGGAGTGAAATGACGGACATTTTTCATACCGGTTCTTGTATTAAATGATTTTAGAAAAAAATGCAGAAGGTAAAGAAGAAAGTTTAGTCATTTTGCCATCTGGACGATCATTTGGAATGCTTCCAGTACAAGTATTACCACGATGAATAGTATAGAATTTATTTTTTGATAATTCTATATCTCAGGAACCATGAAACGTAGATGTCTATTAGTACTCAAATCTAAGCTAGTAAACTGTAGTTTATAACGTTTATCTTCTTTGGAGTATTATTTTTTATGTAAGATATTAGAAATGAAATTTTGCCCGCACAACTAGAAATAATTTTTTTTTTTTTCAAATATCATAAAAACTATTAATATTACGAAGATAAAGGTCATAAACTACTTTATATTACATTAAACTAGCTTTATATTTGAGTGCTAATAGACTTATGGTTCCTGAAATATAGATCTCCCACAATTAATTGACCAACTACTGATTCTTCGGTGTATATTTCATCAAATGTTCCTTTTTAAAGAACTGCAGCTCGGGATCTAATTAAAGTAAATTTTTTAAAAAATGCTCTATTAGGGCTCTTATTTTAGCAAAGTTACTCTACTTTAAATAATGTCCTCATAGGTTTTCTAATGTAGTTGGAAGTTTTAAAGAATTATAGTTTTAAAGTTCTATAGAACTCCGAATGAAAAATTTATTTACTTTTTTATGTTTTGATACAGCCACCATTTTTTATCCTTCCAACATATACTTGGCAGCCTCATAAATTTTGACTAGTAATTATATTTTCATTAAAGTAATAAATAATGGACTTTTTTTATTCCGGCTCTTGTATTAAAAGATTTTAGAAAAATTTGCAAAAGGTAAAGAAGAAAGTTTAGTCAATTTGTCATCTGGAATACTTCCAGTACAAGAAAGTATTACCACGATGAATAGTATAGAAGAAACCTCTTTTCTGAAATGAGCGAGGATGCACGCATTGAACCACATTTTATTCCCTCACCTGAGCCTTTCCACAATAAACTCGGTCTGTTAGACACTACAACACTGATGAGATTTTATAATTACACTAATGAAACAAACTTCTCTGTATTGGTACAACATTAGAAAATAAAGCAAATATAAACTAACAATCGATTTCTGTAAGTTTAAAGAATAGTCAACCATCGATCTTGTTAATCTAATCGATTTCTCGTGCCACTCGGTGTCAGTTCCAATGAATAGAAAGAGTGGGGCAGTCTGTCCCATCCATCATGGGGATGAATCTTGTCAAATCGGCTTTCTTCCTGGCAGGTTTTAATATCAATTCCTAAAACAATTAAGCACGTGAAACGAATTTTCGACGCATCTGTCATTTTTTTTATACTTCTTGTTTATTTTCAACTTGCCATCATCGATTTTTGAGAGAGATTCAGATTTATGTTTCTAAAGGTGTAGCTACACGTTTTATACACAATTGTATTTTCCCAGAAGCGCAAGCAGAAGAAAGAAAGGCAGTTATCTCACTCTAATTTTTTATTACTTTAATGAAAACTATATATAATTACTAGTCAAAACTGATGAGTCTGCCAAGTATAGGTAGGGGGAATAAAAAATGGCGGCTGTTTCAAAACCTTAAAAAAAATACATTAATTTTTCAGTCGAGCTCTATATTTTAAAAACTACCAACAACACTAGATAAGAGAACATTATTTAAAGAAGAGTAAATTTGTTGAAATATTAGCCCTAACAGAGCTATTTACGTCCAATAGTTCTCGAGATATAGCTTTTTAAAAAGCAAAATTTCTTAAAAATCTACTGAAAGATTAGTAGTTAGTTAATTTATTTTGAGAAATCTATATCTCAGGAACTATGTGACGAACATGATATTTCCTAAAATAAATTGATTTATAGTTGTTTGGACAATAAGTTTGATTTATGAAAAACTTTATTTTAGAAACCATTAAACTTACATATGTCTGCCAGCATTCAAATTAAAGCTAGTTAAATTTACTACAAAATAGATCATATTTATCTATGTAGGAGTAGTAGTTTTTATGATATTTGACAAAATAAACTCACAAAATGTTAATTTCTAGTTTTTCGTATAAAATGTTGGATTTTTGACAAAAAATATATTTCTAAATCCATAAGACACATATGTCTGCCAACACTCAAAATAAAGGAAATTTAAATTTCTATAAAGTAGTTTATGACACTTATCTTCGTAGGGGGTAGTAGTTTTTATTATATTCACCTATGAATGTAAATTTGGCAAATGAAACTTTGTCTATAAATCAATTTATTTTAGCAACTTTCATGTAAACTACTACTCCTACGAAGATAAACATCATAAACTACTTTATAGCTCATTAAACTAGCTTTAATTTGAGTGCTAATAGACATCTGTACGTCAAATGGTTTTGAGATATAGACTTATCAAAATAAATTCACTAACTACTGATATTTCAGCACCTCCCATACAGCATTTTTATGAAATTAAAAAGCTATGTCTCGGAAACTATTTAACGTAAATAACTCTATTAGGCCTCATATATTAGCAAATTTAATCTTCTTTAAATGACGTTCTCTTAGGTTTTCTTGTGCCGTTCTTACTTTTTAAGATATAGAGCTCCGAATGAGATTTTTTTTTTTTTTTTCATCGCTTTGAAAAAGCTGTAATTTTTCATTTCCTCTACATATACTTGGCAGACGCATCAATTATGACTATTAATTATACAAAGTTTTCATTAAAGTAATAAAAAATTGGGGTAAGATAACTGCCTTTTTTCTCCTCTTGGGCTCTTGTACTAAAATTTGAGTTCTTCAAGATTTAACTAATGTATAAAAAAAAATCATAAGATTCAGAATAAATAGAAGACTCAAGTTTAAGATTATATATTTTAAGGTCCCTCTACAGGTTTGCCAAACCAAGGGAACTTAACGCATGCGCAAGCGTGTGAACGGGTTATTTAGATTAGCTGGTGTCAATTGTTAGGCACAAACCAAAGGGCACTTGAGCTGCATCCATACATTTGTTTTCAGCTTGCATTGTTCCCGAACTGGAAGCAGATGTATGTTTGTGCTGTCTGTGTTTAATTATTAAAAGAATTTCCCAACATTTCTGAGTCAATAATCAATGCTAGTTTAAGATTGTATATTTTCAAATTTGGTGTAAATACATTGTTTCAAATCTTGTTAAATAACTTTAGCAATTTATTTATTTAACACAACTAAATATATGTTTATAAAGACATTATATTCTGTAGTACTATTTATATGAAATTTTATAATCTTCAGCCAACATTTCTTATATTATTTTTCTTTTCATTCAGCTTATCTTTACTTTCTTCCTTTTTATAATGAATGTACTAGCCAAAAAAGTCACGTGAACAAACAAGCATGTGGATAGCGACGGTTGTTATTTGCTTTGTTTACCAAGCATATGAGCAAGTCTTAGATTTACGACAAATGGCAAACGTGTAGTTCCAGCATAATACACAAGTCAAGTCGGGTCATTTGTCCGTTAGACCTACACCTGTAGCCCTGATGAAGGTCTGAAATTCTGGCCGAAACGTTGGCACTAATCAAATGAGTTTTTATTAGTTGATGTTCTTAACTGACTGTGATCCCCAGCATCCTCTCCTCATATGTAATATATGTTATTCATATATGATTAGGGGGCTTCTACAAGTATGCAAACGCTTGTCAAAACAGAATCACGTTATTTTGACTTAATATTTACATTCTATTACAGCACTTACAAGACAAACGGTCTAAACTTTCAACACATTACAAAAGACTGATCTACATGACTGTAATAAGGCCAATCTGGACATATGGAGTTGAGCTTTGGGTCTCCACTAAACCTTCGAATTCCTATCGTATTCAATCCTTACAATCCAAAATCCTTCGTAAAATCCTCAATCCTCCTTACTTTGTCACAAATAAAATCATACAAAAAGACCTTGATGTTCCCTATGTAACCGATCTAGCCCGAACCAGATATTACTCCATTATAAACTCTCTAACCACTCAAACCCCCTAGTTTCTAATCTTGCATCCTCTTCCATTCCTGACAATCCTCCAAGGCGCCTGAAAAGAAGATGGCCACGAGACCAGCTAATGTAAAATTAGAGTGCTACCTATAGGTAGTTTCTCTACACGCCTGTAACACTCCAATTTAATTTAGATCAGATTAACTAAATGTACAGTTGTAAATAGCAATAAATAAATATTTAAAAAAATATATATATTTACATTAAGTCAAAATAACATGATGACTCCAAAAAGTTATTCTGATTAGCAACATGTAATAGTTCTAAGTAGTAATGTATCTATGATACTAAAAATAAAATATTAAACGTGTGCTCCAAAAACAAAAGTTATATGACTTTTAGATAATTTTAAATATTTAATAATTAGAGTTCTATCAACGGGTAGATTCTCCACATATCTGTATCATGCCATTATTTAACTATATATAATTTTAATACAGTAGAAAATATCAATAAAAAAATTAAAATAAAACGTTTAATGATAATTAAAAGAACACCACAGTATAAATGATAAATATTCAATATTCCATTGAAGCTGTAAAGGTAAAAATCTCAATTATGTACTTTTTTTATTCGAACTTTAAAGAAAAGCTAAGTCATCCATTAACAAAGCTGTGAGACAATGTTTATTCATGAACGAGTCAACAGCGAACGGCAACAAGAGATGAATACCCACCAAAGAGGAACGGTAAAAATGTAAATTGCACTGTCAGCGATGGTGAATGTTAAGGGTGAAATCTAGCCAGCGGGAAACCTTTCCTCTTTATGGAGCTGTGCTCTCTTCTCCTCTATGCCTGGCCAATTTTTAAATTAGACGCTTATTCCCAAAGTGAACTCCAAAATATCTTTTTTTGGAAATTGAGATAATTGTAGATTCCTGAGTATATTGAATATGGAAGTACTCGAGGAATTATAATTCAATAATTACAGAAAACCATCTTATTTGTTTTGTATAATTATAACCTGAACAATATTATAGTTTATCTTCTAACAAAATCATCTACTATCTAGTTAATTTATAGTTATATATCTTTCCGAGCTTGATAGTTATTATTTTTATTTTTTTCCTCTGAATTAAGATTGATATCTCGTGTTTTTTTTTTCAGTCCTGGTGTATCCTGAAATTCAGGACGAAACGTCGGGACAAATAAATAAGTTTTTTAAAATTGTTTAATTTTTTTATTTTGTCGGCCCAATATTCTAATTGGAGTCCAACACTGCCCCTTTTGTTATATTATAATAGAATGGAGATGAGGATGTAAATTATTATTATTATTATTTATTTTTAAAAATCTATTTTATATTCTTACATGAATTTGCACAACGACTGAATAGTACCCTTATCTAGATCTACCAGCCCTTGGAGGAAAACGTTATTGTGTTAGATTAGGGGATATTTAATCCGGTATTTATCATATCTGCTGCATTTTAGTATAATGTGCAATGGGTCCTCGATGGAGTTCCATGTCGAAAGTTTAACATCTTTTTCAACTCTAACTAGTGTCAAGCCGCGATTTGTACGACCATGGTTAATTCTTAATGTTGTAAGTGAGGTTATTTCTTTTCTGTTTAACTTAATACAAGTGTTACAGAACCATGGACGTGGAGTGACGTTAGGTTGGATAGTGAAATGATCTTTACCTTTCGAACTTGACTCCCAGGCATACCTATCCTGCCATTCACTAATGAAGTCATTTTTTACCCATCTAAAAATTTAATAAAAAATAAATAAAAATTGTACTAATTTCTGTATCATTAGTGACCATAACGTAGCTGACATCCCAACCCACCCTAACACAGTCCTAACAACATACATTGATGACACATGTATAGTTTCTGTAAACAACGACCCAACTAATGCATCACAAACACTATAGGCACACATAACATCTATTGAAGAATGGTGTAAAAACTGGAGAATCAAAATAAATCCTGACAAATCCCAACAGATCACCTTTACTCTCCGTCGTAAACCTCTGCCCTCCTGTCCTACAGTATCCTTTCTAAATACACCACTAATGCCTGTTGAACAGATTCGATACTTAGGACTCCATCTTGACAAGAGACTTACTTAAGATTACAAGAGACAAGAAACTGCTCGTAGATTCCGATTGCTACAACACTTACTTGACAAACGCTCTAAACTTCCCATTCACTACAAAAAATTAGTATACACTACAATAATCAGACCAATTTGGACATATGGAATTGAGCTCTGGGGCTCCACCAAACCATCAAATTCTTCCCGCATCCAATCGTTACAATCTAAAATCCTACGTAAAATCCTTGATGCTCCTTATTACGTCACAAATAAACTCATTCACAAAGACCTTAACATCCCATTCGTTGCAGATTTGACCCAAAACAGATATGCGTCTTTTCATTCCAAACTCCTTAACCATCCTAACCCATTAATTCTTAATCTTTCATCCTTAACATTCCTGATAATCCTCCGAGGCGTCTGAAAAGAAAATTGCCACGGGACCTTCTAATTTAAATTAATGTTTGAAGTACCACCAATGGGTGGTTCCTTTCCAAGATTTTCAAGTGTATTTGAAACATACTACATATTTACCTATTGTATTATTTTGTACAGTTGTAAATTACATTAAATAAATAATAATAATAATTTTAAACGTTGTTTTAGAAATGCAGTTAATTCGGAAATAACTATTTTTTATATATATATGAAATGGCAATTATTCTAGAAATATATTGCATTATGTCAATGAAGATTTTTTTTTTCTTTCAAGAAATAAATACAAGTAGGTTATTCCGACAAATAACCATATCACAAATAATAAATTATTTTCTGAAATACCTCTTTAATTTAATTAATAACTTCTATGTTTAATGTAATTCAAAGCTATAAATCATCGCACTACTGAAATATAGTTAATGAAATTATAAAAAATGATTGTATGAATTGCGTAGATATATATCATAAATTATATAAAAATGATAACAACAATAATAAATGCATCCATCCACCAAGCTTCATCAAAACCCAATTCCCCAAGGTCGGTCTCAATACGATCCTCCCACCTACGCCTAGGACACTTATCTGTCAATTCAACGCTAATTATCTAGTTAGGAAGTCGTCCATTAGCCAACCCATCAATCTTACATGCTCTGCGCAACCTTAAATCGATTTTACTTTCCCCGTTGTGTTGTATACTAAATTCGCTGGAGAATTCTAACAAGAATAAATTGGTATAAATAGATTCCTAAAGCGAGTTCTATGGATTTTGTGGACTTTTAATGACCTGTACTACTACAAACCATGAAGAGTTTAGAGTTCAATAATGTAAAACAACCGTTTTCAGGCAAACGGTTATATAAGGATGTGATATGGTCAGGATGTCGTTAAACGACCAGATTTTCCCTAAATTAAAGGATGCCCAATTTATAGTGGCTAGTTATGCACCAGGAGGGTCTCCCGATGCCAAGGTCAATCAAAGGCTAAAATGGCAGAATGAATAATCACCTACCGTAGCCGGATTCAAACCCAAGCCCGAGAGTTAATAATTAAGTGCCTAGCCTTACTTGATATGAAGAATAATATTATAATTTATAGATGGAGATGATGGTCGGGGGGGGGGGGGGGGCAGCAAATAAAAAAAAAATATTCGTGCCAACATTTCAACCTAAATATCTAACCTAAGGTCTCCATCGGGGCTAAATTAAAACAGATGAGCTACGAGAATTACGATTACTTTACGAAAGATTGACACTGTTACAGATTAATATGAGGTAATTGGGGGGGGGGAGGGAGAGGGTGTGATCAGCAAGATATTATTTATTCGTGCGGACCTTTCGACCTGAATTTCAGTTCTTCATAAGGGATAAAAAACAAAAATATATAACAAACATCATTTAGAGAAACATAAAAATTAAAAGAAATAAATAAAAAATTAAGAATAGAGCATATGGGAAAATATTATATTTTATACATATCTTCTTACCTCTTTAATATTATAATTAATCTTCCATTGTTATCAATCTACTACAATCTACTTCCATGGTTCTTAATCTACTATTTTATTTTCAATTCATTGTTATGTACATTTCCAAATTTATTGGTTCATTTCTTTTATGGTTCTCTGAATAATGGTTGTTATCTCTTATTGTTTTTTTAGCCCTGATGAAGACCTGAAATTCAGGTCAAAACGTCGGCACAAATAAATATTTGTTTGTTTATTTTGTTACTTGCTGACCGCACCCACCGACCATCTTCACCCATTAAGCTACGGTTAAATATCAACACAATATCACTATAATTTATGTACACTATTTTTTTTCCTGTTCCCCTCTATCATCGACTCAGGAAGAGGCATACGGTTATAGGTTAGGGAATAATCAAAGTACGTGGATATTAATAAAATAAATCAGATTTTATTGACAGTCGATGATGATCATTAAGAAAATAAAGAATTTCTAGGAAATGATAAAAAATAAAATAAACGAATAACAAATTGATGAGTTCGAAACAATACAACATAAATTGTTCGCAGAAGCAGGTATGCAACCACCTGACAATACACACTGACAGGACATGACGTAATAAATCGATACCATTCAAATGGAACTATCAAAAGATATTCGTCCTTGTCAGCCAGTGAGGGAAGTAACTGTTTGTAGGAAGATAGTCCGGGTGGCGGGAAATAAAGTATCAAAATAGTATAAAAGAAAACATTATTCCTATCACACCGTAGAAGGTTAAACAAAACAATATTTATTTATTTTATGTGCAGTTTTAGGCCTACCTTCTACGCTATAACCATAATTAAGACCTGGAACTCAGGTATATTGTTTTGTTTATGTTGTTCTTTGCTAACCGCACCCCCCCCCCCCAACAAACTTCTCCAATAATTAACATAGTTTATCACTATTTGAGTTTTATTTGACCCCATCCATGGACATCTTCCATTTATTAAAAATCAAAACATAAATTGCCATAAAACTAACGATAAAAATCAAACAAAATTCAATAATAAACGAGAAACAAAATGAAAGCCAACAAGAGTGAAGGAATGGAATCCGGGCCAGAAAAAGTTTTAGCATATGGGTCCAGTTAGCATGAAGTGAAAGACACCACTTACCGGAGTGATCTCACACCCTCTAGTCAATACATGCATATATAGGAGTAAACATATACAATACGAATATATGTATTTATGTATAAAATATTAACCTTTAAGTTTCGCTAGTTTCTTTTACTAAACTAGGTTGTAAATATGCAAAAAAAAAAATCAGTATTATAAAAATAACATTTTTGTAAGAAATTATTTATTTTACACACATATGAGATTTAAATAATTATTTAATTCGAAGAGGCAATGATATATTACTGAAGAAGTCAATTGATATGTTTTGGATACTTAACTAATAAGCAGTCCTTCCGATTCTTCCCACAAAAAATACCCGCACAAGCGCCTTATAAAACGGTATGACTATTTAATAGTTACAATAAAACTCTGTATTATCATATATTTGTAGGTGTAATTATATATCAATAAAGAGGATTTGAAAATAAAAAAAAAAAATAGTTACAATAATGTCTCATTGGATAAGGCGTAATCGTTAATAGAAATAGTTAAGTCAATAAAGTAACTGATACTTCAACAATAACATGTGTATGCCTAGCTAGTGAACTATCTTACACTTTTAGTTATTGCGGCACACGTGTTAGTCACTACTACAGTATAACTACTGTATGTACTAAATAGTTACAATCATGACAGCATTAACTACCAAAACATTTTTACTGTCGAACTGGGTCAGGCATGATCGTTAATAGTACAAGTATTGAAGTGGACTAACAGTTGCATTAACTGTCATATGTATACGACTTAACAGTGAACTGTCGCAGCATATCAACCTTTCGAAATTTAATTACGATTGGCGGAAAAAAAATTCTTCTTATATACTTGCCCAAAAACATAAAATAGTTTCAGCTACAGGTCCCAAAACAAATCCACCACAAACCCAAAGACAAATTATCCCAAGAACTTAAAACCAGAGAGTTTGGACATGTTTCGCTTTGTCACCTCTCACGTGACATACGACGGCAGTGACAAAGTACTGTTGTCACGTGAGAGGTGGCATGCGACCGATAAGGATTAAATTACATGCCAATGATTCTGATCGAGACATCCATTGAACATGTAGACAGAGGTTTTCTTGATATAATAAAAACTGACTGTGGTACACACCATCACACAACTTTCAGTTACTGGTGTACTTTGATTTGAAATTAATCTTTGCCAGTTTCAGAACAGAAACTACAGCAGAAAACAAAAGTATAGCATTTAAAAAAAAAACAATTAGTTCTTAACCATTCATTTAATGCTAAATAGTTATGGAATCAATATTGAAAAACTAAGAATGATTTTAAATAGTATATCATCCAGTTAACTGAACTCATATAGTAAGTGAAATTAAAAGTTATTTATTTAATAACTATGGTGACAAGGAAACGTTATCAGGCTGCCGAATAGAAAACCCCTTGCGCATGCGCTCGCCACCTTTCATTGTAAGGGAGAAGAAGATGGTCGGGGGTGCGCTCAACAATATCCCCGACTATCTTCACCACATTCTAAACTACGGTCAACACCTCATTATTTATGACCTTTTATTCTCGTCGTTTTTCATAACATAATATTTATTCGTTAAACATATTTTTTCCTAAAATGTTTGGCTTTCCAAACGAAGCAAGAGTAAAATTCAATTTTGTCAATTTTTACTGAAAGATCACTGATATCATAATGATGGAATAAGATTAATTAGAAGATTAATTCTTATTAGAATAATAAGATCACAATAATGGAATATTTATATTGTTTCCAAATTTGCTAATTTATTATTTCTTTTTAATTGTATGTTTCTCAGAATGATGGTTATCTCTTTTCTTTTTATAGCCCTGATGAAGACCTGAAAATCAGGTTAAAACGGCATGAATAAATATTTTTTGTTTTTCTGCTGACCAACCCCCCCCCCCTTTCTCCACTTATATTAATATATATTTCAAAGATAGGTAAATGAAAGTAAAAAAAAAAAAAAAAATCGAATAAAAATACATCGCCAAAAAAATTCACAAGAAAAATATATATAATTACTATAGCCGGAGGTTACAAATAATAGTACTAGTAAGTTTTATTTAATCCGGGTTTGTTACGTGAAAGTTCTACCTCTTTGGCGAGGTGGGATCCGTTGATAAGAAACCATACAAAGGCAAGACCTTTTGCTCCCCTAACCGGATACAGTTCACAGCTAACAAAATGCACCTGACTCAGCACAGGTGGTTCCTGCGGTCAGGGAGGAATTCCCTAAGGAATTCAAGAAGTAGGGAACCACTGAAAGACAATGTGACTAGTTTATTTTTGCTAATATATAACGAATTACCTTAACAACAAATACATGGACACTAGTGAATAAGAATCAAGTATATAAAAGTTATTATAATATATACATATTTGCCACATACTTCCTTATAGTACAAGAGCCCGGTAGAAATAAAAGTAAGTTATTTCACCCCAAATTGATTCATGTAAACTGTATAATACTTACAATTATAAGCCAAAATTGATGAGTCTGCCAACTATTGGTAGGAGGAATAAAAAATTGCTGCTGTTTCAAAAACGTTAAATTATCTTTAAAACTACCTAATACAATAAAAACCTGGGAGAACATCATTTTAAGAAGAGTAAATTTCCGAAAATATGAGCTCTAACGATGTTATGTTCAATAGTTCAAGAGAAATTAAAAAAAAAAAAAAATACCATTTCATAAAAAATGCACAGAAAAATTAGTAGTTGCTGAATATACTTTGGGAAATCTACATCTCAGAAACACGAGACGTCGAGATAGCAATTAGCACTGTTTAAAAAAAAATGTTGAACGTAAATAACTCTTTTAGCACTCATATTTTAGCAGTTACTCTTCTTTAAATTATGTTTCATTTGTTTTTTAGTGTCGTAGGTAGTTTATAGATATAGATCTGAATGGAAAAATATTTTGCAGCTAGCCCTCTAGCCCTGACAAATCCCTAAAAAGTGGGGCAAAACGTTAGTTAACAATACATAGTTTTTTTTTTCTATTTTGATACCTTTGTTGACTGCCACCCAGACTATCTTCCTACAATCTACTATTTTAGAAGGGGTATTCATGATCTTTAGTTTAACATGTTAAATAGAGAAATATTTTCTTCTTTTAGCATGTTAAAACGTTATACCAGATAACATAAGAGAGTCTGTTACTAGGTCTGTTAAATGACGAATGACGTCACGTAATAGACCAGCTAAGCACGTCACCGTTTTGTTTGTTACCGTGATAGGTTACTTGATCGTAGTTTGTGTTTTGATTGTGTTAGTATAGTTTTGGATATTTATTAACTAATAAAACAATGGATGAAAATAATAATAATGTAATGACAGTTGTCAATTAGCACATCTTGATTCTCCTCCTCACGAGTTAGAAGATCAACAAGGCACTCACTGGCTACATTTTAACACAACTTCCACTTTAGAATGTTGTAATAAATTACTTCAATCAAAACTAAGAAGTAAACAATAACATGAAGTTTTAGAAGGAAAGGTTATAAAACAAGCTGCTCAGAAATCCTTTACTTATACATTGAACATTGTAAAACATCTTACATTTAACACAATATCATGAATACCCCTATATGGTCTCCACACCTCTTTCAGAATACATCTATATCACTGTTTTTACATCAGTAAATATGTTTTTAATCTGCAAAAAACATTTTTTCCCATATCTCTTAAAATCGAAATTCAAATTTATCCATTTTTAATGACAAGAAATAACATGAGATGGGATTTTTTTTTTTAATTAGAGGAAGGATTTTTTTAAATCCACATTTAAGGCCTATCACACTGTTTCAATAAGAATGAAACAAATTTATGAGAGCTTAAAGTTAGAAAGTAATGATGACAGAGAGGGACCCATTGTTATCTTAAATTGGAGAAAATTTTATCGACTTTAAAGGTGCCCTTAAACGTATGCCAAATAGGGCAAATACGCACATGTGCAAGCGTGTGGGTGGATTATTTGGATTGGCTGGTAAAAGTTAGTCTAAGACAGCGGCCGAACCGTCGGGTGTCGAGTTTTGGGTCAACTCTTGTTTAAGGTTGTATAGTTTAAAAGTTTATCAATTCGATGCAAATACATTGTTTAAAATCTTATTAATTAAATTTAGCAGTTTATTTATGATTTAACACAGCACAAATATATTTGAAGACATTAAGGGTATTCATGATGTTATAAGTATAGGATTGTAAGCAGCCCTATTTAAAGTCATGTTAAATGTTAAATGCATAAGAGCTCCTAGCGGGTTTTCTGAGCAGCTTGTTTTATAACCTTTCCTTCCAAAACTTCATGTTATTTTTTACTTCTAAATTTTGATTAAAGTAATTTATCACAATATGCCTAAATTGAGAGTAAAGTGGAAGTTATGTATAAGTTTAGCTAGCGAGTGCCTTATTGATCTTCTAACTTGTGAGGAAGAGAATCAAGATGAGCTAATTGGCAACTGTCATTACATTATTATTATTATTGTCAGTCATTGCTTTATAAAAACAACTAAAACAATAGCTTTATTTTACAGACGAGCTCAGCTGGTCTGTTGCGTGACGTCACTCTCCATTTCCATCTCCATACTCAATAACAGACTCTCAACCATGTTATATGTTATACCATGCTAAAAGGAGGAAATATTTCTCCATTTAACATGTTAAATGGAGGAAATATTTCTCCATTTAACATGTTAAACTAAAGATCATGAATGCCTCTATTATATGTCTAGGTAATTCAATTTAAAGTTTCTGATAAAAAATCAAGAACAGAAGATACAGGTTATGTAGTACTCTGAATATGAATTTTTAACATCTACAACATTATTGATATTTACGTTTCCTTTTATTTTGCTAATCTTTATTTTGTTCGTTTTTACAATGAAATAAAGTAAATTAAATGGAATAGCCGACAAAATTTAAAAGAACAAAATAAGAGTGTGAATATCGACGTTTGTTGCTTCACTTGTTTGCCAAACATTTGTACAAGTATTGGATTTGCGGTATGTGGCAAACGTGTAGATCCAGCGTTAAGAAAAATAAAGCATGAGCTTCTCTCAGGTTTTTCAGTTATTTAGTAACAATTGGAAATTTCCCTTAAAATCAAAAGTCAGTTTCTACGAAATCAAATTTTATAATAAAGTAATAAGAATTGCAGTGGATGCCCCTTGGTTAGTAAGAAACAGCCAAATGCATCGAAAATTACAAATAGAGACCATAGAGGATTACATAAAAAAAAAAAAAATGTTCATAAAGTTCCACTCCTAGTGTACTTGACTAAAAACTTGAACCAGGCTGCTGCAGGACACCCCGGTATAAATTCTATATTAATCAGCTCTGTTATTGTCACTCTAAAATTTTATTTTATCCTAATTTCTTTTTTTTTCATCTATTTTTTTAATTCACTTTCATTTTTTTCCCATTAGAAGTCATTTATTTATATTGTTAAATCCATATATGTTTTCGTCATTAACATTTCTTTTATTAAGCATTATTATTTTAATCTATTTATTTTATCTTAATTTTTTGTTTTATTTACAACATTAGGGGCATTCATGATCTTTGGTTTAACTTGTTAAAGCGTGTTAAATGGAAAAACTCATATTAAATCGAAAAAAATTGCCCTCTTTTACCGTGGTAAAACGAAATAACATTTAACATGGCTGAGAGTCTGTTACTTGGTCTGTTAAATGGAGAATGACGTCACACAATAGACCAGTT
>NW_027115461.1:1322905-1332791 GCF_000696795.3 Halyomorpha halys | reverse complement strand
AGTTGACAATTCGACTAACTCACTTCATTTATTTCAATAGTTTCACGCCGTTTTCCAATTTTGGTCACTTTCTAAATATTGCTCGATTTTTTTTTTTTTTTTTTTTATTTTAGTATGTATGAGACCATTCATCACTATTACCTATTAACCACAACTGTGTGGCAGATTGTAATATCTATCAATAAATAAATCTATCAAAAAAAAAAATTATGAATTTAATCGATCGGAAGAACTCTTACGAAATATATTGTCAATACTGAAAAACCTTTATAAACCATTATTTATTAGCATTAGATTTTAAATTCAATATATTGTACTACAAAAAAATAAATAGGTCTATATAAAAAAAAAATTATTTATAATATCGGAAGTGGCTCTTTGGTAAGGCACTGTGCTACTAACTCCCCTAAGGACTCTGGTTCGAATCCGGCTGAGGTAGCTTAGTTAAAGAAAAATCTGGCAGACCAGCGTGATTCTAACCAAATCATCCCTATCACAACCGTAGGTCTAGTCTAAGCACCCCTGACCATTCATGAGTTGTAGCGGTACAGATTTATTTATATATTTTTATTTGTCATATCAGTCAGTAAATAACAAACAATTATACCAAGGAATAATTAAAAGAAATTAAATAATGGTGGATAGTATAAGTTTCGAAGATCATCATGGGATGACCTGTGATTTGGGTGGGAAAAAAATCAGTCGGATAGTGATGAATAAAAGCCACGGACGGTGGTGAAGTGGGGCATAAGGGATAATTTTTATTCGATTTTTGATTCTACGTTTGCGACGTAAACACACAAATTTTGATAGAAACCATTTTTTTTTTTATTATAATATCTTATATTGAGATGTAAACGGAATTATTTGGCCAATTTTTCGCATAAGTACTGTATCCTCGGTAAGCACAAAAAGAATAAGTTAATAATGTTTATATAAATCATTTTTATTTTTTAAAATACCAATTAATTATTATTTTCTGATTATGACTTCTGCCAAGTGCATAAGTCAGTATAATCTTAAACTTGAATTAATTATTGAAAGTTGAGCAATTTAATTAAAGAAAAATAAGAGCACAAATATATAGCTTTAACATTCCTACAGTAATATCCTCATAAGCCGCACCAGAAGATGAAGTTCTGTACTTGAAAATATAAAGTAGTTTGTCCAAGTCGATCAATATAACCTCGTTTCTAACATACATTAAGATTGACTAATATTCGAAATAATAACAAGAACAAAAAATCATTAGGAATACAATATGATAAGAGGGAAAGTTAAGACATACGTTATAACAATCGATAAAGGATTTAAAATTAATTATTTTATAAATTCCAATAAATCCCACAAAATCACATTTACCCTTCATCGTAAACCCATGACTTCTTGCCCTACAGTATCCTTTAATAATACTCCACTTATTCCTGTTGAACAGATCCGTTACTTAGGACTACATCTGGACAAACGACTGATATGGAACCTCATACAAGACTGAAAAGACAGATGGCTGCTCGTCGATTCCTTTACAATATTTACTAGACAAACTGTCTTAAACTTCCAATCCATTTCAAAAGATTAATCTACATGACTATTATAAGGCCTGTCTGGACATACGGAGTTGAGCTATGGCGCTCCACTAAACCATCAAATTCCTCCCAAATCCAATCCTTACAGCAAAAATCCTTGGTAAAATCCTTAATGCTCCTTACTTTGCCATAAATCAAGTCATTCATCAGGACCTCAATGTTCCATATGTTGTCGATTAGGCCAGAACCAGATACCAATCCTTCCATGATAAACTTCTCAACCACACAAACCAACTCGTATCTAACCTAGCTTCTCGTCCATTACCTAATAATTCTCCTAGGCGTTTGAAAAGAAGATGGCCCCCAGATCTTCTCTAGAAATGTTATTGGAGTTTCATCAATGGATAGATTCTCCACATATTTGTAGTATGTCATTATATCACTTATATCAGCAAATTTACTTGATGTATATATTATTATATAGTTGTAAATAACAATAAATTATTTTTAAAAAAAAATATTTTATATGAAAATAAGGGCTACTTCGACTAAAGGAGTTGAGATTTGGGGCTACACTAAACTATCGAATTCCTCTCATATCCAATCCTTACAGTCTAAAATCCTTGATTATTCTTTGTCACAAATCAAGTCACCTATAAGGACCTCAATGTTCGGTATATTGCATATTTGGCCAGAATCCTTCCATGATAAACTTCCTAACCACCCAAACAAATTTGTTTCAATCCTGACTTTCTCTTCATTAGCTGATAATTCTCCTAGGTGACTGTAATTTTCTTTACTATTTTTTTGTAATTTTATGTTTTCCTTTGTGCTTTATATATAAACAAATGAAAAAATATATATTTCATAGTCAAATAAAAAAAAAAATTATAATATGAAATTTCGTCCTCTGAATGTCCTTGTGAAAGAGTTCGCTATATGCAGCGTAATTAAAAAGGGAATTCCCCGGTTTACAGGTTAAAAAAATTTCAATTGAAATTATAATTTAAGATTGAAAGTAATGTGATTAATAGAAATTAAATAATTGTTAATTGTACTGAATATTTCGATTTATTAGCACTCGACACCCTTTTTTAGGCAGAGAACAGTAAACAATTAACAATAGAATATCCTTGTAAGTATCGAACGACAAAGAGGTCGAATTTAGGCTGAGAGGAATAAAAATAATCTAGATAACCTCTTTCTAGAAAGATAGCTTATTAAACAGGTCAACATTTTTTTTTTTCTTTGTTTTTATTTATAAAAACTATGAAATAAAACTTTTATATAAAATCATGAGAGTGATATTATTTCACAACAGGAAGAATAAACTTAGAGAACTGAAAAGGTTTGTGCTATATGTTGTTACAGCCCACCCCTTCGTTATATAGAGGATGATTAGGGACTATAGAATTAGGTTGACGAGCACAATGTTGTTTGGCTGCTCTGCTACGGTAGAGGATTCCCATCACGTCCGGCGGGAGTCGATACTCCACTGCAGTATTCTAGAGGGGAGCACTCCATCGTTCTCTTAGGATATTACCTGTTTACTTCTATTTTTCAATATATATCCTATTTTTCACTTGGTTCTTAAATATTGGGTTGCAAAATATTTTAATTTAATCCTCCTTGTATTTATAAAATCATGTTTACATATTCTAATAAAGGATTAGTTAAGGCACTTTTATGCATCATTTCAACCGAGATTCCTTATCTTTATGTGGTATTTTGCTAGGTCAAAATGGAAGAGATAAAAATTCAATTTCGTCATTTAATGATTTTTTATTTCCGAAAAGGAAAATGCACTCCACAGACGGTTAACAAAATTTGCAGTGTGTATGGCGATGATACCTTAGGAGAAAGCACCGTCCGTAAGTGGTTTGCGCGTTTCAGAACCGGAAATTTTGACTAGCAAAACGCAAAGCGCTCGGGTCGTCCTTCAACTGTTGATGACCAAATTCAAGCATTGGTCACAGACAACCCTCACTCTAAGACACGGGATATCGCAGAACTGTGCCCAGTTGGAACAATTAAAGGCAGCGGTTGAGCAAACGCGTCTACCATTGACTAATCGCAAAGGAATAGTTTTCCATCACAATAACGCTCCTCCTTGCGTGTCTCCTGCAGACCTGGCAGAAATTATTGGAGTTTGGCTGGGATGTGATCTCCCACCCATCCTATTCACCAGACCTTGCTCAAACAGATTTTCACCTTCAAAACTCTCTTAACGGGAAACACTTTAATTCGCTCGAGGACTGGAAAGCGCACATAGAGGATTTCATTGCGCGAAAATCTGAAAAGTTATTGGAGAACGGGATTAAAAAATTACCTGAAAGATAGCAATATGTAATTGATCAAAATAGGTCATCATACAATTGATTAAAATTACTTACAAGAATCTGAAGTTTTTATTGAAATTTTCAGTAAACAACGCTACGAACTTATTTAACAACCCAATATATTTCTATTTTTTTGACTTTTGAAAACGAAATTGTGTTCATTAAATCCATATACTTTTTCAAATATAACATTAGAGAAGTATAGCCGGGTAAGCTAGTATTATATAAAATAACAAATACTGCATAATTATTCTAAAAATATTATAAAGAGGAATATTTTTCTAAACAAGGTCGTTACTATTGTCTTAACCACAATGGACGCAAACAAAAATAAAAACACCTCCCTTTGATGCAGCCTATTACTTGCACTTAGGAGCCTCTCACTTACGTTTCCTTTGGCCTTACATTTGGAATAAGGCTCAAAAAGGCCTCCTTGCCCTTCAAAGGCTAGTTTATTAAGGCCGGGGACGTTTTCCAATGAGACACGCGTTGGATTACGTGCCCTGCGTACTGCTGTTAAATCTGCCCCTTAGCCATATTGAAAGTTTGACACTACCAGTACGAGTAAATAATGGTGTACGCTATTTGCAAAATAGTCATAAAATAATAGTCAAGTGAAGAGAGAAAGAACCTTCTTTTTAGTACAGTGAAACTTCTCCTAACGGACACCCCCCTATTACGTATACTCTCTGAACGGAAAATTTTATTAAGGTACCGGACAACGAGGCACACATTTGATACTGGATCTACACCTTTGTTATTTACCACAATTCCAGGACTTATACAAATACTTTAGATATTTGTAAATTATAAAGAAATTAACTATAATTAAAAAAAAAAAATTAAATAAAAGAGTTAATAACTAATGAGAGAGCATCAGTGCATCAAGCATAAGATTATAATGATGTGCCATGCCGTGGTAGCTTATACATATTGAATAGTCAGGCCTCGTCTGCGTATAAACTCTAATCAGTTGAAGAATAAAATTTGTAAATACAAAAAAATAACTACCAAAACAAGAATATCAATTAGCGAATTAGAAAATATAATTTCGAAAACAGATAAAGACAACTTGTAACGGTAATAAAACAATAACTATCGGAAATTCTCGCCACTCCAACTCACTCTAGATAAGGTGACGTAAAATGAATAAATAAGATTTCAAATGAATTCCGGTCACTGCCACTTCTCGTAAAACCATTTCTCGAGTATTGATTCACTTCCTCTGTAAAGATAAAATGGTCTGTTAAAAAATTAGATGCGGTGCGCACACACAACTTTCACTTGTCGCCCTGCATTGAGCTTAAATTAATCCCCGCTAGTTTTTGAACATATATTTTAATAATTATGAGAGATAGTTGACCGTGGTTGACGAACGAGGAGAAGATGGTTGGAGTGCGGTCAATGATAAACACAAATAAGTTGGATTAACCTATTTTATTGTAGCAACGTTTCGGCTAGAGTTTCTAGCCTTCTTCAGGGCTAAAAACAGAACAAGATAACAACCACAGGAAGTATAAAAAAATAAAAAAGAAACTATAAACAGAATAATTTTACACATAAAATGAATAATTTTACAAAATAGAATTAATAAAATGAAGTGATGAGAGAAGCGAGAAATAAAATGTATACATATCTAATTGAAAAAGTGGATAAAATAACATAATTAAGGAAATGAAATAAAAATGAAGTTATATAATGCAAAGAAGTATGAACATATTAGTTATTAATAATTTAAAAATTGAAATTATATGTAAGGAAGAAAATATATGTAACAATAATAGTTGATAAAGAGGCAAAATATAAGTAAAGTATACCAAGAAATGAATAGGAAAAAAAAAAAATTCTGAAAACACCAATAATAATATAGTGAACAAAACTTATAACGCGGGTAAGGAAAATGGAGAAAAGTGGAGAAAATAAGGGGTAAAAGTAAAATAAAGAAAGGGGAAAGAAAACTTTTTATATTATTCACTGAAGGCAATACTTCCCCGTACTAATATTCCAAATGAGCCTTTCAGTTGACAATTCGACTAACTCACTTCATTTATTTCAATAGTTTCACGCCGTTTTCCAATTTTGGTCACTTTCTAAATATTGCTCGATTTTTTTTTTTTTTTGATAGATTTATTTATTGATAGATATTACAATCTGCCACACAGTTGTGGGCAATAGGTGATAGTGATGAATGATCTCATACATACTAAAATAAATAAAAAAATAATAATAAAAAAACTCTCTTAAAATATATACAAACAAAAGAATAGACAAGATGAACATAATCAAACTATCTGTATGAAAAATAAATAAATAAAATAACATAATGCAATATTTACACAATCGACCTGAGGATCCCTGAGCCCACTCTACCCCCCACGTGTGAGGGGTAGAGCAGAGCTCAAGAGATCCCAGCACATCCCTCTCGCCGCATCACTGGTAGTGAGTCAGTGGAGGCTGAGCAAGTGCTCTAAATGCTCGATTTAACTATATTAATCTTTTCGTTTCAAGTAAATGTTTCAAAAGTGATATAGGACCGTCGCTAGATCGGGGTTTTAGTCAATGGGACAAGACTCAGTAAAAGCATATATAATACATTTATTATATATGCATGATGAACTAATTTATTTTAATGAAGAGTACGAAAAAAAGTGAATCGAAGCCTTAGGCTATAGATAGACTATGCCACCTTAGCTAGACTGATATCAAAACCACAAGGCAATCAAAGGGAGAAGATTCAGTAAACTATATATTCTAATACATTCCAAAATATTATCAATATATTTCAATAATGTTCAACTAAAATCCTTCTGTAATGGATTAACTAGAAATTCGACTCCAGGATGATTCCCTCTCCCCCCCCCCTCATAAAAAGGACTTCAGGGAATGCCTGATCAAAACAACGCGTTTGACTCTAAATATTTGTAAAACAACAATAAGACAAATGAAACCTTCGCCATACCCATTACCAACAAATCATAAATATACATATAATTAATACAAAGAATTGTATACAATAATTATAAGGACTAACTGAAAGTATTGCACGGCAAGCCCAAACCGATTCAACATAGTTCCACGTTTCTTGCAACGGAAGCCATCGAGCGTGACAGGAACTGAAAAGGGGTGAGGTGTATTCAGGTGCAACACAGGAATCATATCTACCGCTACCTCAAACCTTACTGATAACATGTGGCTTCAACAAGACCAAAAGTATCCTTAAAAAGCAGAAAATCGTGGAAAATAGTTGAGTGAGAAAGAGGAAAGGATAATTGTAATACCAAATATAAAGGTAACAAAAAAATATTTTCAAGAAACTTTATCGGGTTTCGCAATAATGGAAACTGTAAATTTTGATCGAAGTGAAGACATTCACCTTCCTGGGTGAGGAGTTGGTGTTTCACCAAAATATCGAAGTGTTGTTTATTTTTAATTCAATATTAAACATCACCACCTAACCGTTGAGTATACAACAGGTAATCAATTCTCCAGAAAAAAAAAAACTAGTAATCCACAGTTCGTCCCAATTATTATACTTACGACTCTTACTTAAAAAGAGTAATTGATAATGATATTGTAGTGGAATATTATTAGTGCCTTCAGCTGCAATAGTCGAAGGTTAGCAAAGAGACTATTTGAAATGGGTTTACCACTGCCGAAATTATTATCAACATTTTTATTTCTCTAGTATATTTCTTTTAAATCTATTTTTATTTTTTAATTCATTTAATGTTTCATTATTTTAAATTTGTTTTAGTGGCAAACCCATTTGAAACCTCTCGCCATATGATCAATTACTAACAATTAATAATTAAGAAGTAAGTGTGTTTTTCGTATGTAAAAAAAAAACTGAATATTTCTCTTCATAATAATTGTGAATCTGTTGTTTTATGTTCAAATGTAAATATTGTTGTTTAGACTAATAAAGAGTGTATCTAAAGATTCATCTTTATCATTACAATAGCAACACGGAGTATAATATAATAGCCAGATGTTCAAGAGACAGTGGAGGAAATGAGAAGCTGATTTGAACACACAGTGTTGCCAGTTGCGGCTAACATTGTGGAAGGATATTCCGGGTAGCGGTCAATAAAGGTATCAAAATAGTAAAAGAGAACTATTTACTGTTAACAAACGTTTCTTCCCACTTTACAGGACTTCGTCAGAGTTAAATCCAAAAAACAAGATGCAAACTTTATAGAATTGACAATAAAAAAGATTTCAAAACAATTAAATAATTAATTAAAATAATAAATAATATATGGTTTAAGACATTATCAATTTAGATGAGGAGTTTTCAACCAGTTAAAGGCATAATTGGCGATTGCACTTTTGTATAACAGACCAATTTTCATAATTATCTGAAAATGGAATAGGTAATAGATAGTAGTGAGAAATAATTTGTATTGTTTAGTTGAAACAATGCTTTAATCATTGTGATTGCCTAAATAGCCTGTTAGTTCTTTGTAATCGCATAGAGGAATGGGAATTTTTAAAAATAAATCAAAGTTATAAAGACCAGATTAATTGGATTTTGAAGTTTCGACAATAGGGGGATTCATGATCTTTAGTTTAGCATGTTATACATGGCCAGGGGTATCTTCTTCATTATTAAGAAAAAAAAAATTCAACTTTTCAACGAACAAACATAACTATTTTTATTTATCTATTTTTTTTTTTTTTTTTTTTGGAAATTAAGTTTGAAAAATTAAATTCTTTTTTTAAAGAAGTCTATTTTTTTTTTGTTTTGTTTTTTGTCAGGTGCTTTGCAGCAATGGATCCTGAATGAGAGGTTACTTCAACAGAGCTGAAGTTTCTCAGAAGAATTATGGGAAAAACCCGGAGAGACTGTGCCCGAAATGATAGGATTAGGGAGGAGCTAAAGATGAGCATAGTGCTGGAAACTGGAGAGGAGGCAGATAAGGTGGTAAGGGCATGTCTGCCGGTTGGACAGCCACAGAGATCCAATCAAAACACTGGAGGTGATGCCAGTGGGAGAAGACCGAGAGGGCGACCCAGAACCTCATACGCCAGCCATATGGAAAGAATTGGAAAACGAAGAGGGAAGACTCTGGAAGAAATGAGGAAACTTGCCAAGGATAGGACGCATGGACCCGATGGTTGGAAGGACGCTGGAAGAATATGAGTGGACGAAAAAGACATCGCTAGTCACCAGCCGTATTTTCGGCGGCTACACTTTTGTTTTCAATAACATCCCCAGTAATGCTAAGTGATGATAAAATTTGTTAAAATTATAAGATTAATTATTTTTTGGGCCGCCCGTAGCTCAGTGATTAGGACACAGTTTTACCAATTTGATGTCTGTTGGCGGTGCCAGTTCGAATCCGGCCTGGGGCGTTGAGTGGTCGTCCCACAAAATGAAACACTTTGACCCCCTACCATGGTTAGGCAGTACAGTTAATTATTTATAAGTTTAAAAAAAAAAAGTATAAAAAAAAAAAATATTCTCTGAATGGATTTATTTAAAATGTGATAAAAAAAAAATTGTTCATCAACAAAATTCGTATTATGCCTATTTCTGCTATTAATTAAATTAGTTTTGCAGAATCAAATGATTTTTATACATTAAATATGTATTTCTAATTCCAACAAACTATATTATGAACACTTCCATAGGCATTAGATTACCTAAGATGGAAACTCTGTAAAAAGGTCCACTTTCGATTTCCACGGTGATTACAATAACCAGCCTATAGATCGGGAAGGTAAAAAATTTTCTTTACACATGTGCATTTTAATTTAAAAACAAAAATGTTGCCTGCTGAGTTTTCCCCAAAAAAGTAACCTTTTTTTTAGGGTGTTCGGAGTAACGAGATTATACTGTACCTCAGAGATTAATTTAATGAAAACTTCTGCAAATTATTATAGGTTCCAATCTCGAGGAATAACATCAAAAATAATTGGAGCGAATATTGAGTTTCTCAGCCGCGCCCTCACCCCTCTTCAAAGAGATTGTTTTATCTCGCTTTGAAAACAATTACTCCTAACGAGAAGAATAAATTA
>NW_027115461.1:1311452-1322569 GCF_000696795.3 Halyomorpha halys | reverse complement strand
AGTTTTTTTAATTTATATATTTTACTTTATTTTTATTATAATATTTATCAATAAATATGACAAACAATAAAAGTATTTCAGAACTATTATATCAAGTCTTCTAAAACTACCTCTACACGCTTGCCAAACAATGGCAACTTTGCAGTTGGCCAGGAAGGTTACCAATATATATTTTGTTTACCTTTATTACTATTATATTATAATAGTATTTACAATTATTACATTTATTGACACCACCATCCGGACTATCACCCTAAAATTATTCTTTTTATGTTTAGAAATAACAGTAATACAAATTCTGTCACCCCAGTGAATATGTGGTTAAGTCGAATTTTGGTCAAAATGAGTTAAGTGGTCTAAGAGAATCACAGAGGCAACATCTTCATTGTGCATAAGTGTCTAAGTCAGTCAACGTTTTAAAACAGAGTTATTGGTCAAGTCTGTTGTCAACGGTCGGTGAACAATTAGTTAACTCTATTATCTAATTAGTGATAAGACATATCAAATTGGTATAAAACAAATCAGATTGGTGTAAAACAAGTAACAAGTTACCAAGTTTTGGTAGTATTGAAGAAATTTCGATGATTTACCACAAACACCTGATTTTACATAAAAGTTCAAACTTTAAAAGTTGTCCCCTGAAAAGTAAGGAATTTTGACTTAACCACATATTCACTGGGGTTACAGAATTTATCTCCGGCATTTTGGAATAATTGAATAACTTTTTCCGTGTTGTTAATAGTAAATTTTGCGTTCAGGCTTAATCCATCTGATATTTAGATTTTTTTGAAGTTTTCAGAGATGGTTTAGTTTGCTACCTAGCTGGTGGTATATCGATTTTATCAGACTCACTTTATTTGATCCAAATTTTCTGGACATTTGGGGATTTGGACAAAATAGTGCCAATTTCATCTGATTCCGTCGACTTACTACTCTAACGCATACCGACAACTCCTGTTGGGATACACTTTTACTTCAACAAAGGCTCTCAGATTATATTCTTAAACGATAAATTATCAACCTTGAAATATACGTTATTACATACCAAATGAAAATTTCCAAAGTAAGCTTAATTTTGAGAAAATGCAAATAAGAGTATAAAAGTTATAAAGCTACGGAGTGAGGCAAAAATATCTGCAGTTGGAACTAATAGCTAATATTGCCATGGATACGATATTTATATACCAATGGCTCATTCATAAATAAGGGTCGTATCCATGGCAATGAAATTTCTACCCAACTCTGGGAAGCTACAATAATAAAAATAATAATGTGAACTGCTACAATCCAAGAGGGTCAGGGGTTCAGTAATTTGTAAGAAACGACTGTTTATGGAACAACGGTTATACAAGGAGGCAAGTTTTTCAAGATCATGCTCAAACACCTGAAAATAAGGGTAACTCACTTTATAGAGTAGTGGTTCTCAACCCTTTTGATAAGAGGTAAATGAGGGCACTTCAACATATACATTTGATACAAATAGTGTCAAATGCTAAGAAAGGCTTATCAGTAAAAACTAAGAAAGGCTAGGATACCTATACAAAACCTGTTCAAAATTAAAGAAAATTTGGTAAGGTTTAAAACTGTTTCAACTAACGGGGAATGACCCATATCTAAATTATTTTCGGGGACTCCGGTTGGTGACGGCTGGGTTGGCCCGGAGTGCTTCCGTACCAACAGAGTTAATGAGTGAGCAACAGCAAAAGGATAAAAATATATCATTGGATTTAGTAGCTCAGCGCATTACCATAGAGCCACCTCATCCCCAAGGGAGTTTTACAGAACTGAGCTGTATTACATATGTATGTAATTGTCCAATGTTTTTTCTTTTTTTACTAGATTGTAAATTTGGTTCAAGTACAGGTAGATAGCAAAATAAAAATTATGTTTGTACAGATTAGCTTCTCGCCCACACATTAATATTAATTTTATATGCTGTGTATTTTTTCATTTTTAATCAAAATAATTAGTTGATTGATAATCTTCTGATCATATATATTTTTGAATGAGTTTTGAAATCGATTATTCAAATTAATTTGATCATTTTCATTGAACATGATCGGTTTCATTAGTTCTGTACTCACCCTTTGTAATTGCATTTTATTTTTTCTTCTTATGCAACCTCAATACTGCTCTGCTTACGAAGCTGAGATTATGATGTTGCTCGGAGATAGGAGTAAGGAGGGCGTGTGTGGACGAGCCGTGACGGAGGATATAGCGCTTTCGTTACGGTCACCGGCAGGACGTCTACCTCTTTGAGATTGAAATGCTAACAAACTGAAATCTCCACTCACAAGCCCGTCACTTGCGGCGTCCCTCAGGGTTCGGTACTTGCGCCAGCTCTATTCAATATATATACTGCCCACATAGTCGGGACTAAATTTGACGATGCTCAAATATCTGCATATGCTGATGACATAGCCATATACTCGGCAAGCATGAATGCAGACAAGGCCATGGACCAAGCCGCCGCAGCGGCCCAACTCATCGCTAACAAACTACGAGACATAAAGATTCATATCAATCCACAAAAAACAGACGCCATCACCTTCTCATACTAGAAAACTCTCAACAGAGCACCTAAACTCAACGAACAGACAATACAAACCAAGAAACATCTCACTTACCTAGGCATTAAACTAGAAACACATCTATCTTTCACTGCACACATACAGAAGCGAATACAAATCGTCAAATCAACATCATACCAACTTAAACACCCCATCTACTCACCAGGGCTGTCACTCAGACTCAATTTGCTCATCTAGAATGTAATACTACGACCATCACTCCAACACGGCGCACCACTACTACACTATCTTTACCCAAAAGCCCTGAAATCACTACAACAATACCAAAACAGCACACTAGAGAAGATATGTCGAGGAACATCTCTGGAAAGACGTAACATGTTACATTGTACATACACATGTGTGTCATGACACACATTCATAACGAACTACAGTTAGAAACTGTACAACAACACATCACACGGAGACACATTAAATTTTTTGACAGTCTCCCTGCTTCCCTCGATCCAGTATTCCAGTCTATCACTCCATCCCCTCTTCCTGCGAGGTGGCAGGGCAGGAAAGGTTCCAAAAACCCTATCAACCTCATAACTCCATCTTCTAATGCAACCCCAACCCCATCCCTCACACTTCTTTTCGACTTCTGACTGTTTTTCTTATTATTTCACCATTACCTATCGTCTTTATTAATTAATGCTTTTATTTTTATCTTATATGCAATACAACACGAGGAGGCCCCTCACCTCCGGTCTTAAAATAGCTCCTTTTTAGAATGGATAGCTCATATATGACATTAAACATAACAGGTAACCTTAAAATACCAAAGGTAGTAAAAGGTAAGACACAAAACGAGTTACTTTTCTTTTTCACAGTAATGCACTTACTAATTCACTTTTTGGAAGATTATTGATTGACCGTGTGTAAAGATGAAAGGAATATGGTCCGGGTGCGGTAAAAAAAAACTCAAATAGTAGAAATATACTATTTTAATGAGCCAACGTTTCGTTTTAGTTTTGACTGCCGTCAAAATAGCCCTGAAGAAGCCCTGCAACGTGGGGCGAAACGTTGGCTCATTAAAATAGTATATTTCTACTATTTGAGTTTTTCTTGACCGCACCCGGACCATATTCCTTTCAAATTCACTTTTTATTTCTGTTTTAGGGGGTTCGGAAGAAAAAAAAAACATTAATAATACAAGAGCCCAAGAAGAAAAAAAAGCAATTATTTCACACCAATTTTTTATTACTTTAGTCATAACTATGAACAATTACTAGTCAAAATTGATCAGTCTGCAAAGTGCAGGTAGGGGGAATAAAAAATGTCGACTGTTTTAAAACGTTAACAAAAATTATTTTTTCATTCGGAGCTCTATATCTTTAAAACTACCAACAATACTAGCAAATCTAAAATAACATAATTTAATGAAGAGTAAATTTGCTAAAATATGAGCCCTATTAGAGCTATTTATGCACAATAGTATCCGAGATATAGCTTTTTAAAAAGCAACATTTCATAAAAAAATGCACTGAAATATCAAAATTTAGAGATTTAAACTGAGAAATCTATATTTCAAAAAAACCATTCGACGTACAGATGTCTATTAGTACTCAAATTAAAGCTAGTTTAATGGACTATAATGTAGTCTATGACGTTTATCTTCGTAGGAGTATTAGTTGTAGGTAATATTGTAATGTTATGTTGTAATGTTGTAGGTAGTGTTGTAATGTTGTCTAATGTTGTAGGTAGTATTAAAGATATAGAGCTCCGAATGGAAAATTAATTATTGTTTAAAGTTTGAAACAGCCGTCATTTTTTATTTCCTCTACCTGTACTTGACAGACTCATCAATTTAGAGTAGTAATTATACATAGTTTTGACTAATGTAATAAAAAAATGGAGTAAATTTTTTTTTTCTCCCCAGCTCTTATACTTTAAGCCCTCTTTCTTGGCGTTATCAACCCAACCCGTCGGTCTTTAATCATCACAGAAACATTTACCTAAAAGGGAAGAGGAGACTTAAGTTATTTAAATCGAGCAAAATTGAAAAATTGACTAATATTGGAAAATGGCGAAAAAAGTTAAGACTGAAATCTCCAGCTCACAGGATATTTGTTCAGCCTCATCAAAAAGTTTTTAATACAAAAAGGTTGATAAAATATATATAAAAGGGAAGATTAAGGGAGGATATAAACTACATTAAACCCACTTATAATTTTATTTATATTGATAAATAAACATTTTATTGGAAGATTGTTGATTGACCGTGTGTAATTAATTAAATGAAGATGAATGGACCGAGTGCCGTAAAAATAACTCAAATAGTAATTAAACTATTCATTATGGGGCAACATTTCATCCCTCTTCAGGATTTTATCGGGACTAAAAAAAGATACAAACAACTAAAATAATGCAACAGAGTAAGAAAATGATGTAAAATATGTCAAAAATTATATAAAAGTGAATTAAACAAAATTATTAATTTACTCTATTCATTTTTATTTAAATTTTCACATAATTTTAGCCATACCTTAGTTTAGTTGTATTTAATGTTATCTCATTCTTTTTTTTGTTACATTATTGTTGTTGGTATCGTTTTTAGCCTTGATGAATCCCTACAAAGAAGGGCAAAACGCTAGTTCATAACAAATATTTTATTTACTATTTGAGTTATTTTGACCACAGACGAACCATTTTCCGTTTATATTCTACACACGGTCAATATTTGGGGTAAGGCCAGAAATAAATAGCGTCTTATTTTTTTTAAAATTAGATAAAATTGAAATATATAAAACAAAAAAAGTAAACACTAAAAGGTGGGGAATTACTTTTATTTCATATTTTCATTCTCTTACATTGTTATATTTTTTAGCACTGATGTACCCTTGCAAAGTAGGGCGAAACATTAGTTCATAATTAATAGTTTATTTACTCTTTAAGTTATTCTGGCCCGAATCATCTTCCTTTATTTATTACACACAGTCAATCAACGATCTTCCAATAAAATGTTTATCCTCCCTTAATCTGTTCCATTAATATTATAAATTAAAGAAAAAAAGTTTTTTTTTCTACCTCATCTTTGACCTAGACTGAAGCAGCGATTCCCAAACTTTTTTGCACCCCTTAGGCTAGAAAAAAAAATCACGGCATACGTTTTGGGCTGAAACCATTTCGCGGCACCCTTGTCAAGCTAAAAAAAACAACACGATACACTTATCCTTTAGAGCGATTGTATAAGCAGGAAAAAAAGTAAAACTAGCGAAATATATTCAGGAATGCACAGTATATTTTCTATTTTTATTTTGTATATCCTTTATATATTTATTTATTCATTAAAATATTTTCAGAAAGTGGCATTTCCTTGAGGCATCCTAATGTACTGCAGAACCTAGTTTAGTAACTGCTGCACTAGACCTAGATACGTCATACCATACCATGTAATAAAAGTTTATGAATCATGAATAAAAAAAAATGTTTTATTAATAAATTATTTAATATTTATTCATAATTATTAATTATTCATAATTCTCTTTTATTTTAAGTCCAAATAACTGGAAAATATCAAACTTCACAAAAAACTAAATCGATCTGATCTATCATTTCTAATATAAGGGTTAAGTAATCTTTAACATCAGCTAGATCTTATTCCGACTGAAATACCAATGGACAGCACTTCAATGGCTGGTCTATGTAACAAGCTACCATTTCCTTCTCACTAAATTAAAAAAAATGGAGAAGTTAAGAAAGAAGTAAGATCATAAACAACATTTATTATGGGAAGGCATCAACCTGAATGGGACGAGCAACATTTCAATTCATAAAATAAGATGGTTGGAGATGTGATACCTGAAGAACAGAAATCAGTAGAACTTATTTTATTAGAGCTAACATTTCGGCAAGAATTCCATGAGAACATGCAAGATGACTCTAATATAGACTCTTACAATAGTCATCCTGATGAAGATCTGAAAGCCTAGACAAAATTTCGGCACTAACTAAGTTTTACTCAATGTGTTCTTCACTGACCATACAATCATCTTCTCAACCAATGACCACGGTCAAGATCTTATGCATCATTTGAGCTCATAAATTTTTTGTTCTTAGAAACATAAACATTTTCATAAAAAATAATCATTGTAAGAACCATATTAGAGAAATTCAAAGTTCAGATGATTAGCTGAATTCAATACTATCCCATGTTATAAAAGGAATATATAATACTATAACTTATTTACAATATAATAATATAATTTTCAACATATACTATCAGTTATTTAAAAAATGTAATTACTTTTGTTTTATTAGAGACATTTTTCTTAACATTTCTCTTGTTCCCTTACAAATAATACATGCCACGAAATACAAACGTATCACTTTTCATGAAAATATTTAGGATTATTTCATAAACTTTACAACTTTAGGTGGACGCAAGTAGGTACAGGTTACTGTCACCAATTGGCTTATTTCAAACTAATTTCTGGTTAAAAATGCTAATCCAAAAACTTTTAGGTTATAACAGTTTAAACCAATTGGACCTAAAAAATAGATATAGTTTTGCAATTAAAGTTTGAATAAAAATGTATATTCATAAAATTCCTGAATCCTAATTTAACATTAAGAAGAAGAAGGTTTTTACAAGTGAAAAAATATGCCAGTGCCGAAAAAAATAGTAAAAAGTTTGACAAATGTGACGAATAAATGGAACAAAATTATATATTTAGCATAAATTAATTATTAATTTCAATTTGACACAATAGAAACCTTCTAAAGATCCAACCTATTCACATTTTCAGTTCAAACTTTTATAAATTAATTGTAACATTAAGAAAAAGAATTTCTACAACTTAATGATGCATTTTCATCTATGAGGGTTCTGTTTAAGCAATTAGATAGGAAAATACAAAACTTAATTTATCACAAACACTGTTCATGATTAACTTTTACTTCCATAAAAGAATTTTGTCTTTTTTTATTCCTTTTTCCTTAAAGCATAAGAACAAAATTAAAATTAATATGTCCAAACCAATAAAACCAAAGCATGATGCCATATTATAAGAAAGAAAATGTTTATTTAGGTTCTTAGTTTTTGATAATAATTACGTAGCATATAAAATATAACAATACCAAAGAATTAAAATTTAAATTCAAAAGGTAAGCATAATTGGTAAAAGAGTTAACATAAATAAATAAGTATAAAACATATATACACAAATATTTATTTTAACATTATATAAACTGAAAAAAAAGTATGGAGCCAAAATGTGCATTACTTATAACCACAAATTATAAAAAACCTTATGGATGAATTTAAAAATTTTCATATTTCAAAATGAATCCTGTTCCCTCCCTCCCTCCCTCCCCCCCCCCAAAAAAAAAATGAAAAGTATTTAAAATGTCAAGTATTTTGAGTAGTTATCCAATTATAATATATAAGAAATTACAAATAATTATATAATGTGTAAGAAATTAACTGTTATATTTAGGTAGCTAATGCTAGAAAAATGAATTTAATGAAATAAAAAACTGTACTGACTTATAAAAAAAATGAATAATTAATTAAAATCACTACGATAGAAGAAAATGTTGATCTGAAATGAGGGCAGTGAACAGAACAAAAATTATAAGAACAATTAATTTTTTATTTGTGCTAATATTTCGGCCTAAATTGTAGGCCTTCATCAAATTAATGTAAAAAAAAAAAATAAGAACTTTCATTTATCAACCTTTGACTTGAAATTTCTTTCATTATTCCATTAAAATAAATAAATAATAAAATGAGAACCATTAAGGATGATAGAACAAAAAGAAAAAAACAGATAGTAATATAAAAATCAAAATAAGTAATACGGTTCTCCTGATATTTAATACAATATGCATGCCATTCTATATCAATAATATAATTAAAAAGCTTCATTATTTAATGACAGGCCTTGGCCAAGACATAGTCAAGACATAAAAATATCAATAAATTGAAAGTTTCAACTTAATTTTTATTATATAGTGATTTTATTTATAGATGGAAATATAAAGCTTAAAACGCTTAGAGATAGAAAGCGCAATGAAACTAATTACAAGAATCTTCTGATTTGAGCTAATTTTAAAAAAAAATACAAAACTGGAGATTAATAGACGATCAATTCAACTTAAAAAATGAAGTTATACTTATTACTAAAATATAAATATGGCACTTTTTTAGAAGATTCATAAAACATGTATTTTAATGGACGGGAAAAATCTATGTATAAAAAACTGTTCACTTATAAACAAGAATGAATTACACACACACATCACAATGATACCAATAAATTCAACTGAAGTATGTATCAGTAAATGGGTGCACCGCTGCATGATAAGAAGATAAAATTCAAATCCTAGATTCTGTCATTTTTTTATATTTAATTCAAACATTTTATAACAATAAATTAGGACATAGGTCTATTAACATTTAATGATATTTGATTTCATTTAAATGAATAAAACTTTATCAATATATAAGGGTTTGATATGATTACATAGATATCAAATAATACTACCGATTATCAAATAAGTAAAATATGTTCATATGATGTCTTATGTGTAACATGAGTCATCATGATGACTGTAGTACAACTCATAAATGAAAATAACCACCATAATTTCTTTACGAATGATTATTATAAAATTATAGATTTTTGGATCAATGAAACTTAGTTGAATCCAACCAATTTATACATGAAAATAAATGTGAAACAAGAGAAAATTTCAAGTTCTATTCTACTAAATTTTATGAGATATTTTATGTGAAGCTGATAAATATTACTTTCTGACAATTGAGAGATAAATATAAAGCAGAAAAATCTTATATAAGAAATCAATGACAAAGGTGCTATTGGCCACACATGAGTAATCACAGAAAAGTACCTAGTTATTTTGTAGAAATTCACAAAACAAGAAAAAACAATTAGACATTAAAACATTCAATCAAAATATACAAGATAAAAAATGATAATTACTTACACACGATAAGCATTGATAGTTTTTGACATAATTTTCAAATACACCAAGATGTTTTCTCTTCGGTTGTCATTTCATCAATCTATCGAAGGCACAGAAAACTTTTCCAGATACACAAGAAATGTATATTATTAATGCGATGTTTACGAAACTGTTATATTATAATAAATTACGAACGGAGGAAAAAAAAATAGATTACAAAGAAAGAGAAACCTTCGCGATTAGGACTTACAAGCGAAACTAAGGTGAGAGTGGGGGGCAAGCCTACGAAACTTGTGAAAAATCCAGGATAGCCAGTCAGTGCTCTAGTTCCCGAACCAGACTGTGTGGGGCGCTAGTGTCGCTATCACTATGTATATGGAAATTTAAGAAAATATCGATATATTTAAGGTAATAAATAAACAAAAAGCAGTAATACGATTGCTGGCTAAAATAAAATAAAATTGTTTTTCTTAGAAACATATCTGTTAGATAAATTCTTAATAAGCACGAAACTTTCAAGTTTATTGGAGGGGGGGAATAAAAAATTTCACAATTTGGACATTATTTTCCAACTTACCGTAGGTCTGGGAGTGTTCCCTAAAACATTTTGGGAAAAACTGCTTCTCTAAATAGCTTTTCTAAGCAATTTAGGACATAATAACCTCTTTGAGTAATATTTTTACCATAATAACTAGAGTTAGAAACAAGTTCTGAAATCTCAAAACTTTACGATTTTTGAGAGGGGGAGGGGTGGAGGAATAAAGATACCTTCGAATTACACTTACTATACTTTCCATAACGAAATATTTAATTATATTATGACACCTAATCGTTTATTCCACTTAATATAAATAACAATGGTTAACCAAAAAAAAGATTTTATTGTGTTTGTATCCTGATATTTAAATTTTGATACTATACATCGAACAATGACCAAAACCTTCAATTCGCTGATTTGCTTCAATAGTTGAAATTTGAAAAAAAAAATTATGTTATATTTGACATTTATTTATAATCTATATATTTTTTTTCTAGATTGTATCACAGACTAGAGTTACATTATTGAAATACTTGCAATTAAAAATAAAACTTTAATCAAAACTTTTTTGTTCGTAAAACTATTAAAATAAAGCAACGATTTGAGAGTTTGCTCTAGAACTTGAACTTCCCGAATTGTAGAAATCAACGCACTTCTTTCAATCGTTACTAAATAACCCCAAACCTAAAATTTGAAAAATATCTTATAGTTTGTTTTTTTAAAGTTGATCAAATTTACAATTTTTTTTTCCCAAGCCCCAAGGGTGCATGAGTTTGATATCAGGGGGTGTAGGGAAAACGGGTTGAGGGGGGACCTCTTTTACTGCATCGAAGAGGAGGCTGAAGAATTGGATATTTTGAAAAAGGGGTTATATTCTGTGTCACTCTAATTGCGACGGGGCTCACCAGATTCCCCCAAAACTGAATTTTTTTTTTTTTTTTTTTCCCCGAACCCTCTAAAACAGAAATAAAATGTGAGTTAGTAGTGCATTACTGTGTAGAAAGAAAAAGTAATTCGTGTTGTGTCTTACCTTTTACTACCTTTGGTATTTAAAGGTTACCTGTTATATTTAATTT
>NW_027115461.1:1289576-1310947 GCF_000696795.3 Halyomorpha halys | reverse complement strand
GTGTAGTAGTGGTGCGCCGTGTAGGAGTGATGGTCGTAGTATTACTTTGTAGATGAGAAAGAAAACAGTAAAGAACAGTTTATGTTATTCTTTGCTGACCTTGGGTGCCCCCCCGACAAACTTCTCCAATCATTAAAATACGGTCAACTATCTACACCTCATTATGAAATAAATAAATAATTCAAATTCTATAAATACGACTAGCACTGTCAATTTATTCTTTTAGTTGGTTTTTAATTTAAAAAAATACTAACTGCAACTTGTTTCTTTTTCTTTTTTTTTTTAATATTCTACTAGTCAATGTTTTTTTGTTATTCACCATTTTTAAGAGAACCATTGAGCCTAAACAATCTGAAATCGGTTTAAATAAAACCTAATGAAATTTACATCAAATTCGTTCTATATGGTTCCTCTCGTAGAAAGAATAATTTTTTCCGATATTTCACAAAATAAGATACAATTACGAGATTTGACTTTATAGAGAAATGGTCAATGTTTGGAGAGCTTTCTCGTGGAAAATAATCGACCTATATAACTCAATTTGGTTTCAAATTAAGGCAGATTCTATCAAATTAAAAAAAAAAAAAAAAAAAAAAAAAAATATGGCAAGCTATTCTACCAAGCGTTCTATCCCAAATATTTTGCACAAAAGCAACCTTTGCTGGAAAAAAACATTTTTTCTTTAATTAATCATTTGGAAGGAATCAAAATTTGACAAATGGAAAGTAAAAAAAGTTCGCATTAATCGCGTTTAACTATTTGTATTTGACAGTTTCTAGATGATTAAATATTAGATTCACGATAGTAGCTAAGTGCGTGCGAAAGGCAACCGGGTTCAAGTCCAGTCGTGGCAGATAATTATTTATTCTGTTCTATCAGGTAATGAATAGGGCCGAAAGTACATGAACAAAATTAAAAGCAAATAAATTGAAGGAAATATTGAAAAATATCCGAAGTTTATTAATCAAAGTAAAAAATAATTAATTGCAAAATAAGAACAAAAACAAATTACAAGGTTTAAATGAAGGATTAATATATTAAGTGATATCAATCATTGGGTTAATTCACCATTGGGCCGAAGATCTGGAAAATATTCCCTGAAATTTACATTTTCCTAAATAATTTGGGAACACTGATCTCTCTTATTAGTATTTATAAGCAATTTGGAAATAATAATCCCTTTGAATAATGTTTTACTACAATTTTCGCAAACTGAAGTTGGTTTTTAAATCTTCCAGCTTTTCAGGATTTCAAATTATAGAGGGAGGAGACACTCGTAATTACGTCCGTCGATACCACTACAACTATTTATTTAGAACTTTGAGACGTTCAGTAAAAAAGATGGTAACTGAATTTTTTTATTATACATCTAGATAATTGACCGTATAAATTTAAATATGTTATAAAGAAGAGGGTCAGGGTTGCGGTAAAAAAAACAAAAAACACAAATAGTTTACAACTATTTATTATCCGACGTTTCGCCCCACTCTGTAGGGCTTCCACAGAGCTGTTCAAGATGATAACATTCTTCATATTCGATTTTTTTATAAGTTGAAGTTTTTGCCAGCATATGGCCTGATATAAATAATTGAAAGAATCTTTTATGATTATTTATGTGTCAAAAGCGAATAATGCAGACTTTAGTTATGGTAATTGAAGACCGGTGCAAGGTAAAAAATTGTAATTAATAATCATTTTAACATTGTAAAAGTTTTCATTTTGTCAGTTACGTTTTTATGACCGAACGGCTCATTAATTATTGAACGGTTTCACTCACGTTTCGGTGTGTTCAATGGATCTCGGATATCTTTTTTTATTAACTTGGTTAATTTTATTCAATATGTCCTTTCAAATCTAATAATATATCGAAAAGAAATATAGTCACTAGTCAAAACAGAGTTTTAACAAACTCTTTATTTGTTCTATAATTTTATTTCATATTATTGTAATAAGCATAAATATTTATTTTAAAATAGGAATTTTTTTAAGAATATAAAGTAACGAAATTAAAAATCAAACACCTGATTCCGTAATCCAAACACAGGTGGCAGCACGGCCTTTGTTTCCCCACCAACTGCCGTTGCTTGGATCTAGCTAACTCAGGTTAACTCCCAGTGTTGTCATTGTATATCATTTACAATCTAACAGAGCCTTATATTATAGTTGTTATACATAGTTCTTAAAAATAAAACAAGGAATTATAAAATAAACTTAATTTAAATTTGAACTCAAAAGAATTTCAGCATTATTAGAAAAACTTTAATTAATTAACCATTATCAGAACAACATTGCTGGCAACTTCAGTTACTGTAGTTAATCGATTTAATAACAACGTAAATAATTTTAGGAATACTTAAAGAAGTTTGTCGGGGGGGTGCGGTCAGTAAAGAACAACATAAATAAACAAAACAATATTTATTTATTTTATGCCGACGTTTCGACTGGTTGAGTTAGCATCTTCCCGTCCCCTTTACACGCCACTATCCCTGATGAAGACCTGAAACTCAGGTCGAAACGTCGGCATAAAATAAATAAATATTGTTTTGTTTATTTATGTTGTTCTTTGCTGACCGCACCCCCCGACAAACTTCTTCAAGCATTAATCTACGGTCAACCATCTACATCTCATTCTCAATTTTAGGAATAACGTGTTAATAAAAGAAAACACACACAATGTTACTTCTAAAACATATAATTAAACATTTTTCTATCAAACGTTATTACATCAACTTTTGAAAAGAAAAGAATTTTTTGACAAATTAAAATTTTACACTGAAGGAAGATAGACCTTATGGTAATCAAGAAAGGTACAAAATAGTAAAAAATAATTAATTTATCAATATTTCTTATAATTTTGTAGGGATAAATGAGAATAAATTAAAAACTTTGTAAAATATGATAAAATAATTAAAATAGAAATAGCATTAAAAGTTATAAATACATAAAAAGAGCAAAGACAGTTAGTTAAGAAAATATAAATATAGATAAAATACCAATTAGTAACAAGTAAAATAATGAGTGATAGAAATGCTAGTGTAGAACTACAGTAATGAATAGTGAAATAATACTAGACAGAAGTAGTAACAAATATAGTAAAATTAAAAGAAAGGGTGGTGAAGTAAATGAGATAAAATTAAGGTGTAATAACAGACTATTTATTTATTATTTTTTACTAATTTGTACCTTTCTTGATCGGCATGCTGACTATCTTCCTTTAATCTATAACATAAGGTCAACCATTAATATTCCAATACAATTCTATACTATAAACTAGTTCAGTCTACTTCAAAATTTAAATTTTTTCTTGGCATATATCCAGGTAAGTTGTATTAATTTTTAAATAACAATGACCCAAAAGTGGATAAACTGACTTTTGATAGAAATTTCCTCAATTACTTCATTGTGTCATGGAGCAGATATGATATGAAATTTTTATTTGTGTTTTTATCAGGATGTTTCTTAAAGTAGTAAAAAAAAAAAAAAATACTATACCGAATTTTTTATGAAGAAATCAAAATTCTTTTAAAGAGACATCTGCAGAATGTGAAGAGGCAATAAGGAAGGCAGGGAACATAATTAATAAAAATAAAACAACATGATAATATCTAGGTATAATTCAGTAAATGGATTTCTTATGCGAGGAGGGTGTAGCTTTGAGAATGTGGAGAAATTCAAGTCCCTTGGTACAACAGTAATCAAATATAATAAAATGTAGGAAGATTATAAAGCAAGGATTGCAAAACAGAAGCAAATGTTACTAATCCTTAAAAAATTTAAAACATGTTCATTTTATTTTATAATTGCATAGCTAAAAATGATGTAAAATATGTGAAAATGTATATAAAAATGAGTAATGTAAATTAAGGAAAACAAAAAATTGTATGCAATCTTTTTATTTACTCTAATTTATTTTCTTAATTTATATACTTCACATTTTACATCATTTTTGTCATAACTTAGTTTACTTTTATTTCTACTATCTTTTTCAGCTCTGCAAAGTGGAGCTATAATAGTTCATTTACTGTTTGAATTATTCTGACTGCATCTGAACCATCTTCCTATCATCAATTACACACAGTCAATCAACGAGCATCCAAAAATATAGATAATATTCAGAATCTATTATCTATTTATTATATCATGTAAAAATATGTAATTAATATATGTTCGATCACGGATTGATTAATATGCTGTGTAATGTAGCAATCCGATGTATTTGGGCAGCATGAATGAATAAAGCATTTCTCTCTCTCTCTCTCTAAATTGTGTAAAGATGGCGGTCAAGAAAGGTACACAAAATAGAAGAAAAAATATTTATTTTTATTTATTACTTGTATAGTTTTTCTCCAATTTAGTATACCCTTTTTCAACCGCCACCAGGATTATCTTCCTATTATTACTTTCATATAATCAACTAATAATTTTCCAATATTATATTTTAAGTTTTCAATTTAGATAGTTTCAGGTACGTTTTTTTTTTTTTTTGCTTTTTTTCAATAAGGTTACAATTCCATTTATAAGGTCATGGTTAAGATAGGTCTGCCTTTTGAAATAAATTATATGTTTCTAATCTATCACAGTGTCGCACTGATAACTTAAGCCTGAAACTGGTCGATTTAGTCAAGCTAGTAAACAGAGAGGAGTATATGGTCTAGTTACTTCTTATTTTAATAAGACAGTCATCAACTTGTATTTCTGATAAGGCTATTAAAACCAAAGGAAGATTTAATTTAATTAAATTAAGAGGAGCTGTTTTTTTCTTTACAATATTTATTTATATACTCACATTTTCGGCTGATAAACCCTTCTTCAAGTATATATAAGTTTTTTATATGGAGCTGAGAATGTTAACCAATAAACATATAATGGATACAAAAAAATAATCCAATTTTATTAATAATCTACTTTGATCAGCCAACATTATAATCTAAAAATAAATAAAAGGAAGATGGTCCAGGTGCAGCCAAAAAAACTCAGTATTTATTGTGAGCCAATGTTTTGCTCCACTTTGCAGAGCTTCATCAGGGCTAAAAAAGAAACAAACAACTAAAATAATGTGACAAAGTAAGAGGATAGATAAATAAAATAAAAGTAAACTAAGGTATGGATTGCTAAATATATTTTAAAATATGTGACAATTTATGTAAAAAGTAAATAATAATAAGATATAGAGTGAAGTTTTCACTATACATTTTCACATACTTTAAATCATATTTAGCCACACCTTAGTTCAATTTTATTACATGTTATCTATTCTCTTTCTTCGTAACATAACTTTAGTTTTTTGTATCTTTTTTAGCACTGATGAAGCCCCGCAAAGTGGAGTGAAATGCTGGCTTATTATAAATAGTTTAATTAATATTTGAGTTTTTTTGACCGCACCTGGATCATTTTCCTTTCTTACATTACTCAAGTTCAATCAAGACATTCCAATAAAAATAAACAAATCTATTTAACAGATTTATTTTGCACCGATTACTGATGTGTTTAGTTAATCAGTTCTCCTTTAATTTTTTTTTTGGCTGCTACTTAAATGGTGAAATAGTAGTGTTTTTTCCTGTAACTCAGATGTATAAAACTATAAATCATGAATAAAATGTAAGGCAGAATAATTAATAACAAGGGTGAAAGAAAAATACAACAAAATCCCCTGTATCAGAGTAGTGGGGGTTAGATTCACATTTGTGTCAGCTAATATTTACTTCAGTTCTTTTTTTTTTTTTTAATACTAAGTCAAAGAGGATGGGAGCTTCTAAATGGATGCTGAGATGAAATGAAAAGTCTGCAAACTCCTTTTTTCAAGGACTCTTTCTGTAACTAAGTCGATATCTCATAACAAAAAACAAATTTCGACCTAGATTAAAGATGAATACATTAGTTTGATAAAAATGATTATAGGTAGTTACTGTCAAAATCCTTTTATAATTTAAATATAATGCAGTATGAGGCCATCCATCCATCCAAAATACAGGGAAGTCGAGAATCAGACACTTATACCAGACCCGTTTTTTAGACATAAATCGAACCAATTTCATAATTTTAAAGCTTTAAGGAAGAAAAAATAATCAAACACTAAAAAATAATAATTCCAATGTTAATATAAATTATCATTGTATCAGTTTTCAATTACAAATTGAAATGAATAATTACTAAAAAAAATAAATAATATTCTTCATTAAGTATTAAGTAAAATTAGATAATCGAGTAATCTAATATCATTTCTTAAGTAAACCAAACTAAAAGTGACAAAGGCTTTAAAAGTGTTAGACAAGACAAAGTGGTTGAAAAATCCTACTACGGCTTGACACTTTGGTGAGAGAAAGGACAAAAACATTAAAACAAAAATACGGTTAATGTTTAAAAACAAACAAAAAAGACTCTACCAAATAAATCAACAATCATTATCAGTTACTCACGATTCTAATTTTGAATCCATACCAGTCAAACTTGCACGAAAGGAAACCATAAGTCTGCCTTGATCTTCATCAGCACAGACAATATTTAGGTTGGCTAAAACATGAAAATATGTTACAAAGTTTACATTATCAATTTATTCAATTCTATATGCACATTCAAAGTGGTTGACATCACAAAATTACTATACTACCAATTTTAAGATACATTTTTAATTAAAAATTCAATGCAATTAAATTTTAAAAGAGATAATTTGATCAGTTGTTCATTAATATTTCATGCCAATATATTTTTAAAAGAACTGAGGTCAATTATTTTAATAAATGTATGTTTTTAACTATACAACAACAAAAGAGTAATTAAAAGAGCACATAGTGAAATTTAATCTCTACTCTTCATGCCCAACGATGATAAAATTACATACTCAGTCAACAACATTGTACAATATCCTCCAAATAATCAATATTGATAACATTGGTTGAGAAGGTTTCACATTGGTTATCATCATTCTTTTCTTTCCCTCAGAGACTAAAAACTTATAACTAATAAAAAAGTAAAATAATATTATATCAGCAACAATTTAAATTTAAGATATTTAAAACGGCTCAAAATTTTATACCCCTCATTATGATATACAAACAGACCAAACTGGTTTTCATCTTCTTGAATGTACTATATAGTACCTACTTACCCGACAAGCTTAAGCAATTTATTCATAAAATTAAAACTGTTTACCCCAACATGCCTTCAAATTAAATAGGGTACCAGTTCACAACTCGACCACTATATTACTCTGCACGGGGTGCAGTCAGCAAGTAAACAAAAATTTATTCATTGGTGCCGACGTTTCGAGTTGAATTTCAGGTCTTCATCAGAGAGTAAAGAAAGAGAGATAGAGAGAATTAAGATCGAAACGTCGGCACGAATAAATATATTTTTATTATATGTTTACCTCACCCCCCGACCATCTTCAGCACATATTAATCTACGGTCAACTATCAATACCCCAAAAGAGACATTGCACTAGATCCTTACTGGTCGGTATCTCATTTACAAGAGTAAGCGTCAGTTGGACTGATAGTCTTTCTATCACAGCGCTGCTGATTCTCTCGACCAAAAAATATCCGCTCAACGTCTTGAAAATACAAGTTTTATTTGACAAATACCCACCACGCTAGAATAGGTTGGTCACCTCTAAAAAAAATAATAACTTACTAGTAATAGAATTAATAGAATTATTTAAAAAAAAAAAAAAAAAACTAGTTAAAGATTAGAGCGACACTGCACTAGCGCTCTATACATTGGATAAATCCATTTTACCCGAATTCCCCAATCTCCGCTACTGTAAAAAACATCCGAAAATTGGATAAAAATAACCGCATCCGCATGTAATCATTATTTGAATCCACAATTCAATTCAGTTTGGCTTTTGAATAATGACTGTCATTCAGAACAACCTATTAGAGGTCCCTTTAGGCACGACAAAATTTTGTTCGAGTTTTATATGTCTTTATGTTGAAAATGGTTTATGATCAAAACCTTAAGACTTATTATTGTTAAATAAATACTTTCTATTAAAATTAACACTACAATGAAGTGATCTCAATCCGTTTATCACAAATGGCAAATGTGAAATTTACTAACCCCGCATTGGTCATTGTATGATATTTCAATGTTTAATGTTCCATTTTATTGTTATTACTGGAACTATTTTTCTTTCAAGTGAAGGAGGGCAGCGTTTCAGTTTAGTTTTCTGTCACTTTTCGATGTGATATTTTAAATGTACGGAGGTTTTTTTGCTCCAAGCTTCAGCAAAGATAAACACCTAAGAAATATTACCTTTGGAAAACAGATTATAGCTACCTTAAGTTAGCATACCAACTGGAGACTTAAATCCGGAAGATGAATATCATGAAACAATTCATTAGTCTTATATTTTGTCTATCCTGCAATCCACAATATGCCAGATAGTTACAATCAAAAAGAGGGAAAATTTGGAAGAAGTTAAAAACTAACGAATTTCTGGAGGCATCACTGGTGTAGCAAGAAGTACTGAGGTCGGTAGCGACATCGTTGAAGGGACTTCTTTGTCTCATTAAAAGGAATATTACATAAAATTTCTATTTTTTTATCCGATTTTCATTCCATACTTATGTTATGTCTAGCACTTTATAAATCCTCAGAAATATTCCAAGAGGAAAAAAAATCCCGAATCGGAGATAATTGCCTTTCCAGTTTCTGCGTCCTGGTGTTTTAAGAACTGTTGTCATAATCTGGGATACATTGCTGTTTCAGAGCAGGATTTCATAAATGGTGGCTCCAATGTTTCTAACAGACGAGTGGAAGTAAATAGATCGACATGTTAGATAAAAGAAACATGGTTTCTACCTCTATGGAACAAAAAGTTACTAACGAAGTTATTATTGTTGTGATTGACCTTCTTGAACGAAACTACGAACGCTCGTCGGCTCCTTTCAAATGGACCTGTCAAGTTCTAGAAGGCAAAGTTGAATATAAGTTTACGTTTGCTTACTTTGTTTATGTTTGATTACATATGAAATTAGGCTGGCTCAGTGTTTTATATTGGACGAAATTGGTTAGACGAGATTTCTTCTAATTTTTAGACTTAAATTAAGTTTAAGTTAACTTAAATTAGGTTCTGTAGGTTTCCTCTTTGTATGTTATCTCCAAAAACCGACTGTTGTTTTCATTGACATTTAACTTAGTATTGGCTTGAAGAGAGCATATCATGAGATTAATATCCAGCAGTTTGAATTTTAAATATGATACAATATAATATTATTAAATTTGGTTAGTGCACCTAATGTTTCAGGAATTATGCCAAAGCCGGTGTAGTCTTTATTCCAAAGTAGAGATTTAAGTATTTTTTGTTTTATCACATAAAATAAGTTACATGGATAAACAAAGCTGATTTTAGATCTTTTGATACCTAAGACAAAAAAAATGAAAGTATGTGTTATAGATTTTTCTAAATTTGTTGAATTGAAATTAGCACTTAGTTAAAAATTTTAAATTTTAGTGTCGATGCAATTCAAATCTAGATATGTTTTGTAGATTTTCATAATTATATAAATTTTGTTACCTTATTACTTTCTAGCGTAAAAATTGCACTGCCGAAAAAATATACTAAAGAAGAGTTGAAAGAAAGAAAAAGGCTTGCTGAAAAGCTCCGGAGGGAAAGCGGTAGAATGATCCAATTTAGAAGGAAGTAGACAGGATTAAAGAAAAAATACGCCACAATGAGCAGAAAATAATAGGACAGTGGAAACTCAAGCACGAAGAAAAAAGTGGAGGGAACAAAGAAAGCGTTCCTATTATCGGAATAAAGGCATATCAGAGGAGAAAAGTTTTGATGGTTATGGTAATTGTATATTGAATGAGCTTTACTCTACTAGCTACAACCAGTAAGTACAAATAATAAAATCTATAAAAAGAAGATGGTCCGGTTGTGGTAAAAAGAACTTAAATAGTAATTGTTTATTGTGAGCCAACGTTTCACCCCACTTTGCAGGGCTTCATCAGGGTTAAAAAAGATACAAATAAAATAATATAACAAATTCAGAGAATAGATAACATAAACCCTGCAAAGTAGGTGCTTACATGATAGGATTAAGCTCAAGAAACTTGTGCTTATCCCCATTCAGTAAGCCATGACAAAGTCCTGCATAGTGGGGCAAAACATTGAATCACTATAAATAGTTTTATTACTATTTGAGTTCTTTTTACTGCATCTGAGCCATCTTTGTTTTATATACTATTCACGGTCATTAAACAATTTTCTAAATACTATAATCATATTATTAACAAGCTTTCACAAGTATATATCTTTAGTTTATATTTTATATATATCATTATTGTTGTAGTTTTATTTAACATAACCTGCATGTGTTGTTGAAATTGTCCAAATTATTATTATTCTTAAAGGACCAAGTGTTGCAGAATAAAAATTGACTCCTGGTTAATTGAGTTAAGTAAAAACAAGTATTTGCTCTAACTATCCTTTTATCATACCATAGTTCTCCAGTAATCATTCTGCTTTCTTGGAATTCCACATTTTTTGATTTATTTATTATTTTGATCCCTAGTAAAGTTTCAAATATTGTATTTAGTTGGATTAAGTATAATGAGCCACATATTATATATCTATATATAAATTAATTAAAATTATTCTCTATCTAACTTAGTTTTATGTTATATTTTAACTTAGGAGATGTATGCTCACATAATATGGTGATATAATGTTCTTTCCTATTTCTTAATTTCAATATTACTTTTTCACATATAATCTTTATCTTCTTATGATATTTAGAGTATACATTTTCTTTCAACTCTATTTATATCTCTGTATTTTTTTATTGTTAGTTATTTTCTAATGATTATGTAATTTGTTTTACTTATTATGGTTGCTATCTAGTTTTTCGTTATAAGGCGTAATGAAGGCTTGTAATTCTGGTCAAAACATTGGCACAGATAGATAAGTTTTTGTTTATTTGTGTACTTCATTGACCACACCACCATTTTCTCATTTATATATATCCATGGTTATTTATATTAACTCATCATCAAAAAAAAAAAAAAACTATTAGTACCAAATACCTGATTCAGTCATATTACTACACCTTTGAATATGTAAGGTTATTAAATATATTTTCCAGTCGTACTGATTATTTTAGTTTGTAACTGCAACGTATTACTAATTTTGTCATCTGTTTTCTTTTTCAGGTATGAATAGCTCTAGTGATTTTACTGAAGAAGAGAAGACTGATGAAACTGAGCCTACTTGTAAGTTCCTATCGATAGATTTTCAAGAACTAGTTCATAACTGTCACTCCAATATGGTAGTAAGTCAGTTATAATCTTGCACCATTAAGTGATTTGTATAATTGTCTGAAATCCATTGATAAAGATCCGTTGTGGGATATGTTTATCATTTTTGAGCAACTGGAAGGCAACAGCTGAATTCTAATTAATGTAGCATCAGGGCTAAAATAATATAATAATAATAATAGAATAAGACGATACAGTGTACGTGAAGCTAATTCAAGAGTATAAAAGTGACTTTTAAATAAAAAATAATGAGGCAGTTAAAGATGAATAACAAAAAGACATATTAACTAACATAGTAATGAGAAATGAACTAATAAAAAAAGATTATATATTATCAAACAGATTTTTTTTTTTTTTTTTGCTCAAGTCCTTGAGGACTTATACAGCCCCAGAGTAAGAATGTCAAGGTTCGTTTCTCGGGGGTGCCACAAAATTAATATTGACCAGCCCAGGTGGGACCCTCACACCAGCCCGTTCAGCTATCAGGTCCTCAACCAATACGATATATTTATATCTTATTTATTATTATTTATATAACTAATAAATAAGATAACCTATAGAATGTATAGAAAATATAGATAAACTATAGAAATGTAATGTCGGGAAAAAAATCATTGTTAAGATAATAGTTGACTAATAAGTAACTTAGTATAACAAGGTAAATAAATATATAATGTTGGAGAGAGCAATGTAAAATACGTAAACGGTTGATTGATAGATGAGGATTATATAAACTAAGATTAAAACAAATTAACAATACCATAAAAAATAATATATCAATAATTATGTATAAACAAACAAACCTACAATAATAGAACATTACTTACAAGTGAGTTCATGTTCACATGACATTTGTGTACTGTTACAAATTTTTTATTATAACCTTTGAGAATATTACATAGTTTTGAGTGTTTATAAGCAAGTAGGATTATGGGAGGTGGTTGTGAATTTTTGAAGGGAGATACAGGTTTTATGGTGATTTTAATAACATGACGGTGATTTTTTGACCAATAAAGTGGTATACAATGAAAGCAGGCCTGCTGCAAAGTGTTACGAATAATGGAAAAAAAAATTCGAATTTTGATTTATTTTTTATATTCAAGTTTTAACCATCTTGTTACATTAAGGGAATATTTAAAGAATTGATGAAGGGTTTACTGCTAAAAGGAGGTAGCTCCATTCTATTGCTGTTGGGACATCAACAAACGCTATCTTGTGCTAAAAAAAATAAACACTTTTGTTTGGTACAAGAAGAAATATATACTGTTCGAATATGTAAACTTCATAATTGAAAGTAAGCAATATCAATATTTTTATATAACTTAAAATTTGAATTTTTTAAACTTTTTTTTTCTTTCCCCAAAACTGGAAAAATTGGAGCTGCTTCCTTTTTTGCAGCCTACCCTACAATTGGAATAGTATAAAAACATTAAATATATTAAGGAGATTGTCAATGCTGTGATCAAGAAAAAAAAAAAAATTATGAGAGATAGTTGACCGTGGATGACTTGTACGAGGAGAAGATGGTTGTGGGTGCGGTCAAAATGAAGCACAAATAAGTTGATGTAACTTATTTAATTGTGCCAACGTTTCGGCTAGAGTTTCTAGCCTTCATCAGGGCTAAGAACAGAACAAGATAACAACCAATGAATATAGAAAAGGAAAAAGAAAACATAAACAGAATGACATAAAGTGAATAGTTTTAGAGAATGGAATTAATAAAATGAAGTGATGAGAGAAGTGGAAAATAAAATGTATACATAGCTAATTGAATAATTAAGTAAAAAAAATAAAAATTTGAAGTTATATAATGCAAAGGAATATGAATATTTTTGTTTATTAATAATTTAAAAATTAAAATTGAGAGAAAAAAAAGAAAATTGAGAGAAAGAAACATTTATGTAACCATAATAATAATAAATATTATAATAAATAATAAATTTTTTTTTTTTCTTTTTCTTTCCATATTTCAAATTTTAAATTATTAATAACTAATATATTCATACTTCTTTGCATTATATAACTTCATTTTTATATTATTTCCTTAATTATGTTATTTTACCTACTTTTCAATTACCCATGTATACATTTTATTTTCCACTTCTCTCATCACTTCATTTTATTAATTCCATTCTGTAAAACTATTCACTTTATGTCATTCTGTTTATATTTTATTTTCTATACTTATTGGTTGTTATCCTGTTCTGTTCTTAGCCCTGATGATGGCTAGAAACTCTAGCCGAAACGTTGGGACAATTAAATAAGTTATATCAACTTATTTAAATTTGTATTTAATTTGTGTTTCATTTTGACCGCAACCACAACTTCTCCTCGTACAAAAAAAAAAAAAATAGTTCTCAGCTATTTATTTCCCTATTTTTCAACCTGCAATGTAGATCTTCATCAGAACTAGAAATAAAAAGATTTTAAGAAAGTAAATTTAAATTCAGAGTGATTTAGTGATTTCACTCTTACTTTTCATACTTCTGACTCCAACTTATTCCTTACAAGAACAGAAACTTTTATTATCTACATCCGTCTGTTGAAGTCTGTTCACTTGCATCAGGATTATTGCATTGGGTTTCCGATCTTATAATGTTTACTTTTAATAGAGTTTCTACTCAAACTGATTATTTACCATCTTTTCTTTTCCTTTTTTAGGTATAAATAATTTGAGTATTTTTATAAAAGAAAAAAAGGCAGATGAAACTGAGTATGATAGTAAGTTTTCCATTTGTTTTTAAATTTGTATTAAAATCATTCTTTTAGTTTTTTTTAAATTTAAATTACAGTTAAAATTTATTATAGAAGAAGGAGATCCTAGTTTGTTTAATATTATTATTTTTTTATATCTTACTTGGTATTAGTTTTCAGTCATTTATATTTTGTTTACAAAACCTATGTTAACAGCAATGTTTACTTATAAAGCAATTTTTCCTTGAACTGGTTATTTATCATCTCTTATTTTCTTTTTTAGATACAAGTAACTCCAGTATTTCAATAAATGAAGTTGAGCTTGATTGTAAGTTTTCAATTTTATTTATTCTTAATAATAAAATTTGTAGTATTTAATTTCTGTTATATCAGCTGTGGTTTGACCCTGGAGTCAGGAGACTCTCTTGGGATACATCCCGCCTCTATAATATGGGTACTAGAGTGGTCCTTAAACAAGGATAAAAAAAAATTCATCTTTTTTAGATGAATCAATGAAGTTTTGATCTATTATGTGAAAAATAGTTACTGTATTTTTAGGAGGATTTTTAGACCTTTCTTTAAAGGTTGCTATCACCATTTAAATTTTATTTTATTTTTTATTTTTAACAGAATAGTCATACCCTATGTCTTACTTTCATGACTTTTTGAATTAGTAATACCAACTAAATACTCTATAAATATATATTTTTTAACATACTTTCTAAATGAATAGTTTTTAGTATTGATTTAATGCTTAAATTTTACACTGTTTGTTTTGGGTCCCAAAAATGCTCAGATTTAGAATAGATTGTTATGTGTGTATATATGTATATATATATATATATATATATATATATATATATATATATATATATTCATAATGATGAGAGATAGTTGACCGTGGATAAATTATATAAGGAGAAGATGGTTCGAGGAGGGAGGGGGGTGCGATCAAAATATAACACAAATAAGTTGAAATAACTTATTTAATAGTGCCAATGTTTCGGCCAGAATTTCCAGCCTTCATCAGGGCTAAGAACAAAGAACAAGATAACAACCAATGAATACAAAAAATAAAATATGAACGGAATGACATAAAGGAAATAATTGTACAGAATGAAATTAATAAAATTAAAGTGATGAAAGAAGTGGAAAATAAAATGAACATGTTGGTTATTGAATAATTAAGTAAAAATTACATAATTGAGGAAAAAAAAAAAGAAAAGGAAGATAGGAAAAAAATAAATGCCTAAAAAGCACGTGTTCGAAGCAAATCTGACAGCCAAATGTATTCCGCGCCATGAACGGCCAGATTTATAATTTAAAAAATACGTTACAAAGATGACAAGGTGTTTTGGAGGAAACGTTACAAGTGGGTAAAAAATAAAAAATAAATAGTAGAAAATATTTAAAAGAGGGAGGAAAGTGTGTAAGAGGGTGACAACAAATGGTTTTATAAAATGTTAAAAAATACGTTACAAGGATGAAGTAGTTACCAGACGATGACAATGCGTTATAAGTATTTGCGGATATGTTAACGATAAGTTGTGCTTGTTGTTTTTTAAATTGATGGAAGAAGGTTCTAACTGGATATAGAAGCTTTCAGATATGAGCCTTTTGTCATCGTTACAAACTGTATAGACGTTTTTTCAAAATCGAAGGAATGATTTAAAGAAAGTGAATGTTCCGAAAGTTTTGCGGCATAATGATTATGTGAGGAAACAGAATATTTGTGTTATATTTTGACTGCACCCCCCAACCATCTTCTCCTCATATAAAACTATTCATGTAAAAAATATATTTATAATAACACACAAATAATCAGAAACTTATAGGTCCAGGCAGTTTTAACCATACTTATATATTTAGAAAAAGTTTTGTTTAATTTTGTCCAAATCTGAAGGGAAGTTGGGGTATTAGTCATTGTATTGGTGTTAACATTTTCTGATATAAATTGTAGCAAATTTCATCCACTTCTTTTGCCTATGGATGTAAAAATGTATTTTCCTTGGCATACCTATATTTCAAAAACTGCTGGGCCAATATGGCTCTATAAAAATGGTAGTATAAAAATGGTATAGTTAAAGTTTATCTATTGCATTAGCTTATCCATGTGAAAAAACTAATGTTTTGGTAAATCTATGGTTTTTACTTTCAGTTAGTTATGTAAGCAATATATAGTAAGGGAAAGTATTATGATAGTGCCAAATTTTAAATTTGAGTGTTCGACCGAAATATACGTTTTGACGTACAAAAACTATAGTCTCGCACAATGGTCTGCATTTCTGTGAACTATCTCAAAAATGGAAAAATGGTACGTTGCTGGAATCACATATTTGAGGTGGTTATATACCTGGGATGTGACAACAACCTTTTTTTCTAAAATCGACCTATGGGAAGTGCGACTTTATAGAATCGATTTTTCAGATTTTTTAGATTTTCTCGAAAACGGCTAAAATGATTTTGATTTAACTCGGTGAATCAATGAGAAATCAAGTGCTGTTTAATATGAGATAGGTTTTATCCTCATAGAAGTAGATTAGCAGGGCTTAAATGCTGAATTTTCAAAAAAACCCACTGTATATTACCTTTATTTTTGTTTATTTAAAAAAAATTAACAGAATGATATACAATGTCAAAATACAAAATATTGAAGAATTTTATGAATAACTAGCAGAAAAAAAGAAAAATAGATTAATCCGTTTCCAATAAAAAATCGCCAGATCGTATGACTCTTCGTTATATTTTGTTAAACTGCTGTATTCCTGGCAGGAAAAAATTTATATTTGTTATTTCTATCCTGAGAAAGCCTAAAATACAATCTTTTGTAGCTCTGGTCTTAAGATTATTTTTTTATATTCGAAAATTACAAAAATAGTGATAACTTCAACACGACCTCATTGATTTATACTTGGGGGACGTAAGTAAGTTAGTAAGTGAGAGTTGTGTGATGCACACATCTCACCAGATTTTTGACCATATATACATAGATTTTATTCCCAAATGACAAATAATTAAACTTAAAATTTAGGTAATTATATACCCAACAAAAATATGAAGAGAAAAAAGGTAATTTCCCAAAAAAGTTTTTAAATTTCATATTTGATTTAAAGAATACTAAATTCTATAATTTATAAATAAAGAGTTATTTATTAATTTATACAGGATCAAGATATTGGTAAAAATAAGTTTATGCTTTAAATTAAATAATCAATGGTTTTTGTTGCAGCTCAGATAATCCTTATCAAAGAGGAAGAACAACAGATGGATTGTGGTAAGCAAATTTTGAATCAAAATCATCTTATTTTAAATAATTTCATGAAATTTTAGATCATTTATTTTTGATGAAAAACGATAAACTATTATTTTCTTATTTTCAGATGGGTTTATCTTTATGAACCAAGAGGCAGAACTTCTTGTCCCAGATCATAGTAAAAAATATTTATTTCATTAAATCCAGTTTGTGAACATGTGTTTTTTTATTATATTTCTCTATGAAAATCTTTCATTATCTAAAACTATTTGTTTATTAAACCATGGTCTTTGTTGTAATTTGTCTATTATGCAGGATCTACATGTTTGCCACTTGCCACAAATCAAACACTTGTATAAATGCTTGGTAAACAACAAAAGCAACAAACATCAGTATTCACAAACTTGTATTGTACTTTTTGAATTGTTTCTGCTATTACATTCAATTTGCTCTATTTTCATTATAAAAAGGAACAAAATTAAGTTAGATGAAATGAAAAGAAACATAAATATCAACAATGTAGTGCCGTGTACAGGGTTTCAGCAGTTCTAAGGCTCACCAGAGGTTCCCCGTACACGTTTATATTTAATTTATTCATGTATTGTATGTATTTTTATTATGTATCTCTATCAGTTGCTGATGGAAACCGACTGAAAAATGTATGCTATGTACTTGACTCTAGCACTAGATACCATAGATCCCCTTGTCATATATGGTGGATATGAATATTTATAATTAATCATTGGAGTTCTTCTCTAACGGTATCATGTTTACCAATTTACTATGCTATTATTATGAGGTGGCATGGAGGGATTGTTAATTATAAAATACAGTCTTGGTTGCATATTTTATATTAACTATCATATATACATAAGCAAGAATAATATGAGAGAGTGTGGTAAATATATTTCCTTAAACTTTAATTATTATATTATCAATTGAGAAGTACCAGTTGAAATCTTTGTTATTTATATTGACTCTAAGTTTACCAATCCATTCAAAATACAATTGAAGGGCGCTTATCTTAGTGTATCTGTCATCTTGGTAGTAGCTGCGGCAGCGTGTCCATATTCTGCTCCCTGCTCTAGCTTGGCAGGGGACCTCCCTTCCTCGTCCAGCTGTGACTTCCTCCTACTCTCTCCAACTTGATCTTCGACTCCTGTCTTCTTCTGTCCAACTCCTCTAACACTGCCTTCTTCTCTCCAACTGATCCCTCCTTCGTCCATCATCCTCTTTTTACTCCTTTACTCCCCACTTCCGATCTCTATTTTCCTCATTGGTCCATTTACGCTCCCACTCTCTTTTATTTATCGTCAAGAGGGGGTGGGCAAGTCATCGTCCTCTCGGTTTCTTGGCGGTATATCTTTCCCTTTGAACCTTGGCCCTGGGCAATTAGTTCTCTATGTCCTAGAGATAAGGCCTGGTCGAGAGAAACGCAGGTGTCTCTCTTATCTTTACTTCAAAGTGGCCTCGGTTACTCTGGTTAACAATCTCGGCCTTTGTGCCCAGGAGTGAGAAAAGGTCTGCCTAGGTACCTCCGAGATCCCAGCTAGTATCTATGTATATAAATATATTACTTTTAATATGTTTTGCCCCCTGGGTTAATGGCTCTGGCGGTTCCTTTGGTATGACCCCTTATCAGGTATGACATGCCGACAAAAGAACTTACTTTAGATTAAAATTTCTAGCTGGTGCCCCTCATACATATCAGTAGGTTGTAAAAGGTATTACATAACCTATAAATTCAATCTATGTTCTGTAATTTTTATCAGAAACTTAGTAACTAAATAACCAAGGCACATAATGTCTTCATAAATATACATATTTGTGCTAAGTTAAATAAATCACCAAAGTTAATTAACAAGATTTAAAACAATTTATTTACACCAAATCGCTGGAATTTTAAAATGTATAATGTTAAGCAAGAGTTAATCATTGAATCCAAAGGTTGGGGAAATTCTTTTGGATTTATAATACAAATTAAAAATACAAAAGATAATATATAATTAATATTTTATAAGATAAAAGATAATATTATTCTTTGTTTTCAGTACCCACAATTCATTTTGAGCAAGAGGATGGAGAGCAGATTTATTACGGTATGGTGAGCCTTTATTTTAAAATTAAAGTAGTCATTATTTCATAAGGAAACTGTATTTTTATTTTATAGCCGAGTGTATATTTTAAATTAGAAAAACCATATTCTAACTCATACATACCTCTTCATTTTATTTGACCTTAATTATATTATTCCCGACCTAAATGATTTCATATTTAGTCAACTGTCACTTCTACATAGTCATTTTAAAGTATGTATTTTTATCAATTCTGTTCATTGAATAGACTTCTTAATTTTATATTGCTATTGCAAATACAAGTTTTCCCTGATTTTCCTTATAGTTTGAATGTAATAGGGGAAAAAAGATGGATTTCTGATGAGTATTCACTAAGAATACTAGTGTTATATTAATAGCATAATTTGTTTTAGTTCTTTGTCACTTTTTTTTTTTATTATTATAATCGTTATGTGCTTACAGGTATTTTGGTTTCTCCCAAAAAATCAGAAGAATCAAGCGAGAGGCCTCTTAATTGTCCTGATTTTGATTTTCAAGCAGAAACAATGAATAATTTAAAAAGACAAATAACCTATGATCATATTGGTGAAAACTCTCATAAATGTCCTAAATATAAAGGAATGGTAATTAATGATTTAAAATCACCTATAAAGTACCATCATAGAGGTAACAAGCCTCACAAGTGTCCTTATTGTGACTATAAAAGTGTAACAATTGGTAATTTGAAAAGGCATTTAAAATATCGACATATTGGTGTAAAGTCTCATAAATGTCCCCACTGTGACTATAAAGCTATGGCAATTAATGATTTAAAAAAACACATTAAGTATCGTCATACAGATGATAAGCCACACAATTGTCCTCATTGTGGCTATAAAGCGGTAACTGTTAGTAATTTAAATAGACATATAAAGCATCGTCATACAAGTGAAAGGGATCATCATTGTAGTCAATGTGACTATAAATCAGCTACAATCACTAATTTGAAAAGACATATAGCCACCCGGCATAAAGGTGAGGAAATTTATCTCTAACCTCATTATGATTTATAAAACTTCCGTCAATTTCAATTTTACAAGACAAGTAAAAGTCTGTCACTAGGTTAGAAAGCCTCAAGTGTCCTTATTGTTAATACCGAGCAGCAGAAATCAATAGTTTAAAAAATATGTAGTCACCCTGCATACATATGAAATACCTCAATAATGTTCTCATTGTGACTATAAAGGAGTAGAAATTTGTAATTTAAAAAAATTATTTAAATCTCCATCACGCAGGCAAGATTCTTTATTATGACTGATATGTATTGACTACCATTTTAATAAGACATGTAGAAACCTGCTATTCAAGCGAGAAGCCTCATTAATGTGCTTATTTTAATTATAGAACTGTAAGTATTGTACTTTGAGTAAGCATACTTTTGAGAAACTTATTCAATGCTTTGCGAATACAATGTAATGAACATAATTAAATTAAAACAACATATAATTGCCTGTCATTGATGACTTCTAAAAGAAAGACTAATATTATTATGGTATAATATATTATTATTAATATTACATTATTTTTTGTGAATAGAATTGTTTCTTTATTTCCTTTCCTGTAGAATTAATAGTTTCTTGACCTAATTGACTACGCTTTACTTTCAAACTATAGACAGTGGACAGCAGAGAGGATTTGGAGAGAGAAATAATTTTCCAGTATAAAGAAATGAAGAAGGATGATGAAGAAATAAGGAGAGTGGGAGATGTTGTTCCCAGAAAAATTAGGGTATGTGGAAGAGAGGGTGGAGGACATTTTGAGCAGTTACTGTTAAAATTTGTAATTATCATCTATCAGTTGGTTCAGAGTTTATTAATATTTTAGGGATCCACTCCTTACTAAGCCCTATAACCTTATTATTATTATTATTATTGTTATTAATTATCATCTATAAAATAAGAAAAATAATTAATTGTATTTATTTAGATAAAAATCAAGACAATTGATAATTAAATAAGATTCTCTTTTCCTGCTTTTTTTTTTTTTTTTTTTTTTTTTTTTTTTTTTTTTTTTTTTGACCGGGTAAGGTTGGCTTGTTTTGCGGGTAA
>NW_027115461.1:1268984-1289500 GCF_000696795.3 Halyomorpha halys | reverse complement strand
TAAGAAAAATAATTAATTGTATTTATTTAGATAAATAAAAAGATAATTTATAATTAAATAGTAATATCTTTTGGGTCTTTCTTTTTTTTTTTTTTTTAAATTTTTGCTTCTTCCTTAATTGACCGGGTAAGGTTGGCTTGTTTTGCGGGTAAGGTTGGCTTGTTTTGCGCCTAAATTATAAATGAAATTTTTTTTTATATCTGTGATACTTACTGTCTAGCAAATAAAAATTTTAGCTGCTTCAAATTTCCAAAAATATTTTTGAAATATTAAACTTTAATTTTCAACATAACCTCATTGAACACTTATTTTCTTTTTTGGTAAATTCAACCCCTTGCATTTATAGTAAATTTTATTATCTTTAATTTGGTGCCTCTTACAATTTTTTAAGTAGATTTGTTTGAGTTTTTCTAAGAAAAACCATGGATAACAGCTAAGAGCACAAGATTTGATTTTTGCTCCTCTTAAGGTATGTATCTCCTCCACAATATGGCCACTCATTTATGGAACACCCTGTATGTGTATGTGGGAAACCTGGCACTATTAAAGCAAAACAAGGATATAGACTATGGTCTTGTTCCACACAGAAAAGCTGGAAATTCCAGTTTTATGTTTTTCTAACTAACTTTCGTTTTTTTATTGAACTGAAAGTGGCCACTAAAAAACTATTTAAGTTAGGTTACAAGAAATTTTTGCATAGCAAACTGCACCATATATTCTTCCGAAATATGGAGGGGTTTCATGAAAACCAAAACTTTTCATCACTCAGCCGCCTGAAAGCCAGTTTAAGATAGTTTCTAGTTTGACAAATCCCACCTTTTTTATATCTTGCTTACTACATTGTGTTAAAGTAAGATGAAAAAATTCATTTTTTATTGTATACTTGTTGCTCTATGGCAAACAGTGATTATATCAATTGTAGTTCTCTAATGGTTATGTACTTGGTCTAAGGTCAGTTAGTGGTTGCCACCAAGCTTTTGTTTTGTGTTCTTTGTTCTCACTATAGTAAGAACGTTTTATATTATTTAACCGTAACTAATAAAACAGTAAAAACATTTTATTTGTGTCCACCACCCCCGCATTCAACACATTGCTATTTAAAATTAGCTAACTCAAATAGTTTTTAGCAACATTCCTAGTAGCTAGAAGATTAATTGACAGGATGAGCCCTAAATACCCCAAGGAAGGAAACTTCACTCCTTATGGAGTGGAGGTGTTACTGTCTCCCAAGGAGAATTCCCTGAAGGGAAAATTCGCACTGATGTCTGCCAGTTTGTGCTTAATCAACTCTATGGGCTATTCAAAGGCATCCAGAGATACTGTGTATAAGAAGATTGCTTTTAGTGGATCAGAAGATTCTATTGTAATAATTATAAATATAAATTATAATATATAACATGGCTATTAATTTGTACTATCAAAGTATTTACAAGAAATAATACATACATCAACATACGATGTCTAATGATCATAGTTCATGTCATAGCTGATAAAATGCATTATGTCAGCTCTCATGATCAAGCAGTAAGTGCGCCTCCTGGTCCTTTTTGCCAACCCCTGGCGGCTATCAAGACTTACTGCCGAGCACTAACCAAGTTGGGGCAGCCGAAAAAAAAATAACTATTCCAAGTGAGAATCGAACCCACAACGCTCTGAGACCTACGCCCCAACTCGCACGGCCGGCACGTCCATTATCGTGAAGAATCCCTATCAGGTCAGTTGGATTGACAGTCATCTTTCAGAAGACTGACTTCAATCACGAAAACTTACACTATCAATGCGACTGAGTTTACTTGTTAATGCGTCTCTTTCGATTCTTAATAAACAGGAAGGCTATTTTACCGTTATTTTGGAATTTGTCTGCAAGAGTAAAGTGAACGTTCGATATGAACGAAGTATCCCCTCGACTTCAAGATCTGAATCGTCGGATTTTAGAATGTTCTCCGTAATCCATGAGTATTACCACTGCATGATTAATTTGTATGTCTATCTGAGGTTTTTGTCATTTTGACTGACTGCGTAGGGAACCTTTACGAAAGATTATAGTACAAGAGCTCGGTGGAAGAAACTCAGTTATTTCACCTTTTTTTTTTTTTACTTTAATGAAAATTATGTATAATTACTAGTCAAAATTGATGAGTCTGCCAATTCTTTCATTTAGTTCTTCCGTATCTTATAAACTACCTACTACTCTAGAAAACCTAATTGATCATTTAAAGTAGAGTACATTTTCTAAAATATGAGCCCTAATAGAGTTATTTACGTTCAATAGTTCCCGAAATATAGACTTTTTAAAAAGCAACATTTCATGAAATATATACTGAACAATCAGTAGTTAGTGAATTCTTAATAATTTGTGGAAAATCTTTATCTCAAATTTAAGATTAATGTGCTATAAAGTAGTTTATGGCAATTATCTTCGTAGAAGTAGCCATTTTTATGATATTTGCCAAAATAAATTAACAAAACGATGATTTTTAGTTGTTCAGACAAACTTTTGGTCAATGAAAAACTTGAAAAATCTCAGGACCAAATAGATCAACAAGTGTCTGGCAGCACTAAAATTAAAGCTAGTTGAATGTAATTATTATATACTTTATCTTCGTAGGTTTAGTTTTTATGTTAGATGCATATGAAATTTTGTACGAAACTAGAAATCAATATATTTTAGTAAATATAATGAAAACTAATACTCCTACGAAGATAAACGTCATAAACTAGCTTTATTTGATTGCTAGTAGAAATCTGTGCGTCTATTTTTTCCTGAGATAATGATTGCCCAAAATAATTTCAATAACTACTGATTTTTCAGAAAATTTTTTATTTTTAAGGGCTGATGTCATAATTTTTTAAAGAATTTGTATTAAGTTGGTGTTTTTAAAGGAATAATTTTGTTATTAAATTATGGTAAATAACTCCATGTTTAAGGCTAAATATTGAAATTCACAAACATTTTGAAAGTTTTAATTTTTCAGACACCATGCTTTACAACTGAATACCTTATATAATAGAATGAACTTCACTCTAAATACCCTCAACTTTAAGTTAACACATCATTCATACTTCTATGGGCGTAGATAACCTTACTTGTTATCTTCAAGTAAACAAATGGGAGGTTGCACATGAGGATTAACCGATACAGTTTGAATTAAATTGTGCATTATGATGGAAGCATTTTATATACCTGTTAGGAATATTTGTACAACCTCATGTTTAAATGGTAAAAGAAATTTCAGAAAGTTTATTATACCAAGAAGAGGCTCAAATATTTTTAAACAAAGACAGTTGACCAATCCAGATCCTGCTATTCCACCCTATAGTATGCATTTGTATAAACTTATTAGTGTTTGCAAAAGTTGAGGGTATTTCGTTAACTTATATTTGATTTTTCTTTAGAGTCAGGTGTCAGGGAACCAGGATATAAAGTAGGAGATAAGTTCGTAACTATTCCAGAGCGCATACCAGAACTTGTAGTACCTGATTTGACTGATTTTAAGGTATTTTTTTTTTCATTTCAGTCTCTGCCTATTTTTTAATCCAATGCCTAATCAAAAGGAAAATATTTGTCTTAATAAATTAATCATAGATAAAGGGTTGATCAATAAGTGGCAAATCAACGAATGTATACATATGCCGATTGATTAACTGTCATGTTTTCTTATGGTGGACTATTATTTATGTATTAATATTGAAAAATGTAGTTTTTACTAAGATGAAAAAACATCTTTGTTTGAACAGTAATAATTATTATAGCAACCACATATTCGTTAGTATGCTCAAGTCGTTTATAATAATTTACTGAACAACTTTTTATCGTAGTCAGTATGCATATTTTTAATTAAAATGGTTTGCATAAGAAGTATGCATTATTCCACTAATCTTCAGGTTTGTACTCATCCAGATTGTATGTGATTACCGAGACTGCTCTCTGTTAAACAAACTATATTGAATATTGGATATATATTGTAATTGTTCGAAGTACTCTCCTATTAGGAGACAGGACCCAACCTAATCGAATTGGCTCCGCTGGGATTGTAATTCTCCTCTAACATCCTGCTCACCTATTACAATATTAAAATTTTCCTGCTAGAATTGACCAGTGGGACCTCCCCCCCACCACTTTATGAAATCAATTTACTCCTATATGTATGTATATTTTTTCTTGAATTGTTGAACGCCAGTAAAGAAGTTTTACATTTAAATCGTAAACTGGGAGTTATCAAATTTAGGTCTTATTCATAATGGTGAAAAATGTGAAACAATTTACCCCAAAGTAAATTTATGGGAAGGATAGTAAGATGCTATGTTTTAAATTAATTAACCTTTTCTCAAACAACGTTAGATATATTGATATATTACATCTATAATGTATTAGAAAAATAATTAGTAAGATTTAAATTAAATTTTTTAATTCAAATTCAAGATTCAAACGTAGAAAAAAGTTATGAAGAAAATTAAGCGTTTTTGGTTTTTTAGCCAAGAAACCATAACTTAATTTTTACGCTGTATACAGGGAAGTTAGTTGTTATTAATTTTGTCACCATAGTTACCATGTTGTCTCTTCATATATATATATATAAAACCACTAAGATGTTAAAAACGAATGTCATTGCATAAATTAGTTCAATTTATAATATTAAATTATAAGTAAATGTTTAATTTAACTAAATAAAATAATACAAATCAAACTATCAATTGTGTTCATTAAATGTATATACATCCTCAAATATAGAAATAGCGAAGCATTGTTGGGTAGTCTATAATATATTAGAAAAATAATTAATAACATCAAAAAATATTTTTAATTGAAATATTTTTTAATATTACTATAATTTCAATAATGATTTAAAAATGTATTTGTATGCGCTACTTTAAGCACTTTTCCTTTGCCTCCATGATTGTTGATATAGAAGTAATTGTAAAGGATTTAGAAATAAACAAATTAAGTTAGCTTTTTTATAGAATAATCATGGTTTGGGACAAGATTTAGACATAAGTTATTCCGAGCCTTTGTTAAGTGAGCTATAACTTCCATTTATTATAGTTATTTTTCAGGTTTTGAAAATTATATTATTTTTAGATTTTTAAAACATATCTGAAATAGTTTAAATTTCTCTCTGGAAGATAAAATTTTTTAAAGGCTGTATTTATTGTGGTAAAAGTATTTGGAGCAAAGGTAACAAAAAATAAATAAAGTATTAGAATTATTTATTGTATGATCACAATTTGTAATCCTTCATTAACTCTTCGACTCCCGTCTTTGAAGACAGGATCGCATCATTTACACCAACACCTTTATAGGACGCCCCCACTAAAGTAATGGGCAACTTATTTTCCTTAATATATGAAAATATGTTTTGTACCTTTTCATTATGACCGACAACATACTGGGCAATACAGTCTTTCATAATTGATATATGATAGCCCTCGGGGTCTGTTTTAACACCTAAGATTGTTTTCATTTGAGAAGTTACTAAATCTAGAATTTCTTTCTCACTCTTTTTCCCTATTTGTTCATCAAACCACCTTCCCCCTACCATCGCTGTTAATACAGTCCATTCTTCTTGAGGGAAGCTGCACGTGTCAAATATTACACCTAATAATGGTACTTTCTGAGACGGTGGTACCAAAAACCCGAAAGCGTTATAGTCTATTACGTTACCTTTATATGCTAGATTCACAACACATACAGTAACACATGGGATACTTGCTAGATCCGCCGCTAATTTTGGATGTTCTTTGCTCAATAAAGGTGCTAAATGTTTAGCTGCCAAAGCACTAAATACATGATCTGATACGATTTCTTCATTTCCAACTTTACACTTTACCATACCTTCTTTCAATGAGAGTTCTGTAACTTTTGAGTCTAACTTTACATTCACACCTTGCTTAGTTATATTTTCCAGTAAAGCATTAGGTAGGATACTCAAACCTCCTTCTAAACCATAAACATTCCATTGTTCTTTAGTCGCTTTTGTGATTAAGTTATCTTCTTCAACAACATTTTCTTTTTTTTTCTTTGATTCTTTCATGATTTTTGAAATCATACCTTTTAGAACAGATCCATGAGTTTGTTCGTATTCAAATAGCACAGGCATAAGAAGCTTTACACTTATCTCTTTGGCATCTCCTGCACAGATACCACATATCAAAGAACTAATGAGGTAATTAGCAATATCATTTCCAAATCTTCGGTTCACAAAATCATATATATTATCATCTGTACAAGTTTTTCTTGGCGTTAGTAAATCTTTGAAAATTGCATAAAACATAGGCTTTGAAAACGGTGGCACCTTCTTAAAGATGCTCGTAAAGTTCGTCGGGAGTGGATGTAGTTTATTGTTGACATAGATTAATCGATTCTTTGAAGCAGGGCTGCTTTTGAGAACAGGTTTAATCTTTGATTCTATTCCTAATTCTTCGATTAGTGAAAGTGTGTTGAGAGCAGATGGAGTGTTTACTCTCAGTGTCCGAGGTCCTTTTTCAAAGACAAGACCAGTTTTGGGATCTTTGATGGACCTAACCCAACCGCCAAGTCTGTTGCTTGCTTCCAAAATATTCACTTCCTTGATTCCAGATTTGAGTAAATAATGAGCAGCTGATAAACCGCTGACTCCTCCTCCAATAATCAGCATCGTTTATATAAATAGCTGTCCTAAGAGCAAAAGAAAAAAAAAATTAGTACATAGTAGAAGCAGGAATAATTGAATATGTGATTTCTGAAACCATATATATCAAGTTTTTTGTTGTTTTTTTTCAAAAAGACTTATTTTATTCTAAATGTTACCTTATTTTTTCTTTTTCTGTAGATACTTTGTTTTTTTTTAAAGAATATTAATACAAGTTAACACAATCAAGGGTAATGGGTATTAGATCTATCATTGTATCTTTATTTATACTATATATACAGGATAAAATAATGAAAAAAATAAATAGATATATACAAAATAAAATGAAAAGACAATAATAATACAAATGAGCTGAAGATGGTTGGGTTGCGATCAGTGAATAACACAAATAAGTAAAAACGTCTTTATTAGTACCAGTGTTTCGGCTAGCATTTCAAGCCTTCATCAGGGCTGAGAACAAAAAACAAGATATTAACCAATGATTAAAGGAATTACAGATTGATTAGAAAATAACTAACATTATAGTATACTACACATTATACTATACATAAATAGTGTTTATAGTCTAAGTATTATAAAAAACAAAGGCTATATGAGAATAAGCAATATTAAAGTTAAGAATCAATTTATGAAATATTAATTACATACATTTTCTTTCTCACTATTTTTCATTACTTTAATTTTAAATAATTTATTTTTATATATTTACTATCTAGATTTTCTCATTCATTTTTTTTTTTTTTTATTTTACTTATAGATTTTCTTTCTCACTTTTTCATAATTTTATTTTTTAAAAAAGTTTCATTTTGCGTATATGTACATATATACATAATATATATTTACTTACTAGATTTTCAGATATATTTTATTGTTAGTTCTTTCCTCTTACTCAATTTTAATATTGCTTACCCTCATATAGCCTTTATCTCCTTATAATACTTAGTCTATACATTTTCTCTCAACACTATTTATGTACCCATAATGCTTGTTATTTTGTAATCATTCTGTACGTCCTTTTATTCATTATGGTTGTCATTTTGTTTTTTGTTCTTAGCCCTGATGAAGGCTTGAAATTCTGGCCGAAATGTTGGCACTAATAAATAAGTTTTTACTTATTTGAGCTCACCGCACTCCTCCCCCCCCAACCATCTCCTTCTCATTTATATATGTCCAAGATCAACTACTAACTCTTTAATAACAATAATAATAAAGAAATATTATAGTTATGAAAATAAGTATTCAGGTAATAGGATAGACCCATAATCTGGGTATACCATGCACATTAGTATTTACTCTATTTTTAAACAATAAAAACACTCAGCCCGAAAAAATTCTATGAAATTTGTTTAGTTATAAATGACCCATTTTTTTATTGATGCCTATGAAATTCTAAATACCTAACTTAAGTGGTTTTTGTAATGATTTATTCAATTAATTTAAATTTCATTTATGTTGAATAAATCACTATCTATTAAAAATATGACCTAGTTCGAAAATTAAACTTTTTTTTTCTTAATCATTCTATTTTTGTTAACCAGGTATCTATTTCTAAAATTAATGATATTAAGTTCTCTGATACTACCTTAGTATTTGTTAAATTTTTCCATTTAACCTTTGTCTTGCCTTGTTAAAGTATTGAAGCACCATATATATTAAAATTGACTGATATTAGTCAATTAAATCCTATTAAAATAACAAAGGTTAGCCTGCATTTCGTTCTTCTCAGTATGTTTTCTAATTTAACAGGGTTTTACAATGAAACTTTGTTTATAACATGAATTATAAATATACTCATTTTGATGTATTTTTACTATATTTTACAGTTAAAACCTTATGTGTCTTATCGGGCACCGAATGTGGTTCAGTCAGAATTCACGGCTGAGGATTTGTTCTCTGCTGTTTATACAACAAAGATAAAACAAGATTTTGAATCAGGGAAGTTGGACGAAAATGGAAACTCTCTAGAGCCTAATGAAAACGAGTCATTGACACCAAATGAAGCTTGGATTCGTGCAAGACAAACTGGTTCAGATATTTTTACAGAGAGAAGTTTAAGAGAAGAAGAAGAAAAGTACGATTAATAATGACATTCATACTCTAAGTACTATACTAAATAAATGTATAGTCCTCGTAGCAATTTATTTCCTGCCTTTGTTTATATTTATAAATAAGTTATTGTAGAAATCAATTTAACAGAATTAAATACCTTTATAAATAACTGTTTAGAAGTAAATGCACATAATAAAAGTATATAAAATTAATATTTATTTTTTCCACACCCAATATCAGATAATAATTGAGAACTTGTAATAAAACTGATTAGTTATCTTAATGAGTGCCAATCATTCTAAATGCCAACTTGTTGACTGGCCTAGAGTTACTTCAGGAACTACTCGTTCACTGAACGTTAAGAGGTAAGAAAGCAATTTTGATTAAAGAACACTAATGTAATCGGTCCTTTGTTAGTTCTACAAACTTTTTCTTGATATAAATATTAAATTACCTTATGTATCCTGGCTGAATTCAGGTATAATGATTTTTTTAAAATCTTATATTAATATATGTATATATATATTTTAGTTATTACGTAAAATTACTAGAGGGTTATACTATAGTTCAAAAGGTTTCCCTATAATTATTTATCATTTTAGAATTTTGTTTTTATTCTATTAATCTCATAAATTACGTTTTGAGTATTTGTTAAAAACTAATTAATTTTCCTGGTCAGTTTTGTAAAAATAGAAACATATTTTTTCAACTAAAATTATCAAGGAATAAATCATATTCGCTATCCCAGACACTGTGCTTGGAACCTTTAACTCCATTTTTAAGAGGGGAAACGGGTGGTACAATCTATTATACCTGAAATTTGAAAACAGGGTGTTATGAAACTAAATCATTCCTCATTTAAAATGTAAAATGCGAATAAACATCTCGAATTTGAGGATAAACGGTTTTTAATTCCTGCATGAATGCAAATATGAATTGTTATGAATTAATAATAATTTTGCTTTCCCATAAATGAAGGTAAAGAAGTTTCGTTTTTATGCAGGAATTAAAAAAAGAAAAATGTTTCCTCAAAATCGAAAAATTTTATGTTTTCACATATTTTTACCTGGACATGCTTTCTTCGATTCCTTATAACTAAAGATGTTTCAAGACATTTCTGCCCAAAAGAAGCCATTTTTATTTCACATATTTTGTTGTAAATCACATATTTTCTGAAATGTTTTTTATTTTTTACATATTTTGTCCTGAATCACGACGTATTTCCTTAAATTATTTGTTCAATTATAAATACATTTTTCGCAGCAACTACGTAAAATTCAAGAGAAAGCAAGAAACCTAAAGGTGAAATTTATCATTCATCATAAATAGTTCGTAAAAATCCTATATATTCATCTTTGAACACAAATTAAAAGCAGTTGCAATAATAAATTTTCGCACAGAATTACACCGAGAATTTCTTAAAATCAATTAAAAAGAGCAAGGGTCTTATTCCTGTAGCATTTTTCTAGAATTTGTTTGTTTATTCCTCAATCCATTTCTCTGTTTCCTCCCTTCCCATGGTCCTTTCTCATCTTAGTCTTTTTTCACTCCCCTAGTTTAATTACAATTACTAATCAATGTCTTGTTATTGAACAGCTATGTTTTCTCTAAGTACATTTTTTTGTACATATTTTAACATAATTTCTTTAAAATATTATTCATATAATATATAATTAATACATATTTATGTAACTTTTTTTAAGTTATAAAATTACTAATTAATTAGTAATTTATATTGTTGAATAATACATAATTTATAAATACATATTTTTTTTAAATGTTTGCCAATTTATTAGCACATATTTCGGATTTTTTAGCAAATAAAAATCCTATCCCTAGATATCACATTGTTAATTATTTTATTACATTGATATTTATAACTCAAGCCTGAAACTTCAGCACTTTATTCAATTTTTTTCTTATTACTGTTTTTATCATGTAGTTAATAAACAAAATAGTCTCTTTGGATAGTGAATGATTTTGAAAAGTAGACAGTTTCAAATATCAGCTCCACAATAACATTAATAAATGATCTAGAGACTGAGATAGCACAGCCTATAACATGGGGGAACAGAGCCTTCTCTTTTTCAAGAATAATGAAATCCTGAAAAAATCTGAAACTAAGGGTGTACAATGCCATGATAAAGTCAGCTCTGATATACAGCTGGGATACATTAGGGACCTTTAACTGCTGTAGGGGATACAGTAGGAACCTTTAACTGCTGTAGGGGATACAATAGGAACCTTTAACTGCTGTAGGGGATACAGTAGGAACCTTTAACTGCTGTAGGGGATACAGTAGGAAAACCTGGGCTTTACCTGCTAGATAGCAGAATTGAGAGATTTGAACAGAAAGTCCATAATTACACCCTTGTAGAATTACAGGAGTGATCTGGGATCAGAATATTAACATATGGAGGAGGATAACTAACAGCGAACTACTTGTAGAGACTGGTCAGTGAATATCTCATGATATGAAAGCAAGGAGGTTAAGATGGGCAGGACATATAGTTCAAATCAATCCACCAGGACATCTCAACTCAACAGTGAATGCTACTATAGTTAATAAGGGACCATGTGGGAGGCCAAAAACTAGATGGATAGACTGAAATGACAAAGATGCAAAAGAGCTGCATGCAGCAAACTGGAAAGCAGTAGCCCGACAGACAGGTGTGGAGAGGGCTGTCTGTAGCTCAGGTGGTTGAGGCGCAGGTTTTAGCAACCTGAGAACTGCCGACTACGCCGGTTTGAATCCAGGAAAGGGGGTCATAAAACAGGGTTTGGGCGGCGTAGGCACAGTCTGTAAGCCAAATGAAAAAAAACAAACTAATGAATCACTATATGCCAGACAATTAGCACTCAAATATATGGTGTAATTATTCTTAGGGGACGAGACATACTAGAATAAAATAACTTTTTCATTTCATAATATATCCATGACATATTCATTATCATCCATAACAATTGATGTTTTCATGACAATTTATTTCAACAGCATTTGAATTTGATCAGCCCAATGATCTGATCTAATCTAAGATGGCAATAGAAACCTGGTAAGGTCTTAGCATCCTCAAGAAATAGTACGTTTACTCTCCAATCATAGACTTTCAAGATATGCTTGGCTTCTTGTACAACTTTAAAGGGAGAATATACCATGAAAAAAAAAAGCTCTCTATCAAGAAAATCAAAAAAAGACTAGAAAATAATAAAATTTATTTACAATGAAGTTATTTGACAGTTAAGAAAAATAACTCTATTTACAACAGACATTGTATAAAAAAATCATATATAAAAATTTACAACATAGCACATTATTTTGATAATTGGTAAGTGCCAGTTTTTTGAAAGACAAAAATATAAGTTTTCTAAAAATATATAGTAACATAAACCAAAACAGACACAAAATTTCAGTCAAACAATTAATATTAATTAATAGTTAATTAATAAATAGGAAGAAGATATAGATAATTCTTTAACAATTATCTAGTAAATAAATTAAAATATATTAAGATTGATGTTGGATGGATCCAATGAATCGGCAGGAACGGTACCCTTGTGATGTTTATCCATGTGTTTTCTCAACGTAGCTTTGAGCCGATATCGTTTGGAACAAAAGAGGCAAGTGTAAGGCAGTTCTCCAGTGTGAAGAGTCATATGGGCCCTTAATTCTCTAGAGCTCATGTACGATTTGGAACAATGATCGCAAGCGTATGGTTTCTTCTCGACGTGATGGCGTTGCTGGTGATTCTTCAGCTCTGTTAATTTCTTAAAACCCTTTCCACAGACTAAACAATGGTGCTCCACACTACCTTCATGACCAATAGTATGTGCCCTTAACTCTTTCTCAGTCTTATACATGCGATCGCATACATCGCACTGATGCATGCGAAGGCCTCCCATATGCATCTCTTCATGGCTCCTAGCAGTACTATATTGAGCGAATGTCCTTTGACAATACTTGCAAGTGTAAGGCCGTTCACCAGTATGAATCCTTTCGTGAGTAGCTAAACTATTCAAATGGGCAAAACTTTTTCCACAGGTTCTACAATCGAACGGTTTTTCACCAGTGTGCGATCTCATATGAGCTCGCAACCCCGAACGCCTAGCAAATCTCCTTCCACAAACATTACAGCAAAAGTCTTCAACATCTTCATGAAGACGTTGATGGTACTTTAGCTCATATTTGTCGTAAAACTTGCGAGGGCAATGTGGACAACTAAAAGGGCGAACTCCAATATGCTTGACCTGAATATGCCTCGTAAGAAGCCAAAGTTGTTTAAATACTTGACCACAAGTTTCACAACAGAACTCTTTAGCCTTGTTACTCTTCTTAACAGTGCAACTTTCTTCATCATTTCCAGATTCTTCGACTATTTCATCATCATAAAGCATATTCTCATCTGATTGATCAGCGCTGATCAAATCTCTTATTTGTAAATTGTTCTCTATAAAAGCGACACACATGTCCCAATGGTTGTCTAACTCATTTAGTGATGAAAATACCTTTTTGCAGCTGGTGCATTTAAACCTTCTTAACAAATCTGTTTCTTCGTTTTCTGTTTCTGCACCAGTTAATGAGACGTAACAACCCACTTGGAACTGCCTTTCAGTGAACATTTCTTTAGTTTCCCGTTCATCAAATACTATTTCTTCAGATACAACTTTATCAATTCCTAAATCATCAGCATTTTCAGTGCTAACATCATCTTCCTTATTTCGGAAAGAACACATTGAATCTTTAAGCCTGTATTTCTCATTTGCATAATCATCTTCAAACTCTGCTGAATCATCTTGAATCTAAAATAACATTAAGAAATTATTAAAATATAGGTTTGGTAGATACTTACAGATTAGGGAAAACAATTGATCACTTAAAAATAAATTAAAGTCAATGGTAATAACATGTGTACATTCTAAAAGTTACTGAAATAATACTAATAATGAGTCAATACAATAATTTTTGATATGAAGGAACAATGAACAGCAATACTCGTGTATCTATGCCAACAAGCAAGATACATTGAACATCTACAAGCAATATTGCTTTCAGAAAACACTGGCTAAAAATCCAAATGGAATAAATTACCAATGAAAAGCCAATAAGATATCTGAAACTGCGAGCACTTTGCAGAAAAAAAAAAATATATAGCATGTTCTGGAAAAATAAAATTCTGTTTCTAATAGAGCAGCAACCGAGGCGACCACTGGAAGAAGTTGATAAAAAAAGAAATAAGAAAAGATTTGAACTACAAACCTGAAGGATACTAAAGCAAATAATATTGATTTCATTTATTATTGCTTACATAAAATGATGTACATTTCATTAATTATATATACGAGGAAATTTATGAAAAAGAAACTAACACGTGGAAACTCTACGAGAAGAATGATTTAAACTGTAATCTTTGTTTCAATCAGAAAGCCCACACGAAGCCCTGGAAAGAGGGGCGAAACGTTAGCTAACAATAAATATTTTCTTCTACTAATTTAGTACCTTTATAATGTACGTTTTACTTACATAATTACATATCACAATTTTATTATGAAATTTTTTTTTTAAATCTTTAAAAACTGTAAAAAAAAATTACATGGTACATCTGATTTTTCACAACTTACTACTGAAGTATCAATTTTCACAAAAGGTAGACTATAATTATTTTTTCATGGACTCTTTAGTTTTTAAGAGAAATTTTAGCAGTATACATTTTCAATAGTGGGTTTTTGGGAAAAATGTAAATCGATGATAATTTTATGACCACACTGATAAGGTTGAAGCAACACTATTAAAAATTTAAAAGGTAGAATGCTGAACTTTTAATGTACATGATAATTTATCTTAACAGCATTTTTAGATCATTTTCATATACATGCATCAAACAGACAATGCATCCTAATAAAATTGATATTTTTAAATCTAGTACTCCACACAAGGAAAACAAAAAAGGCTTTTTATTAAGAAATTGAAATCATGAAAAAAATAATTTGTCATTACCATTCCCAATTATAGAAGATTAAAACTAAATGGAAAATAACATGTAATTGTAAACTACCGAAGGTATTAAAATACAGGAAACAATTCCTTAATTGATTTTTAATCAGGAAAATTTAATTATTTTTAACCAAACTTAACAATTAATTTAACATGAGCATCAGTTTCCAAATAGAAAAACATTTTTTATTAGAAACACCATCGCAATGAAATCCAATGCTATGAAAAATACATGCTAAAAATCTGAACATCTCTAATTGGATTAAAGATAAACTGGTTATAAAAAGATTAATAAAAATTCGTAAGGTTTTGTTCAGAAGTATTTCCGTTTTTGCTATCTAACCTAAGAATTACTGACGATAAGATTACTGGTGAAGATGAAAATGTCAACAGAATATCCCGGAACTTTACAAAAATGTACAATGTATATAGAGTAAAACTGAGATAAGTTTTTTTTATTAATATATAAAATAATGTGGGATTGGTTTATAAGATATTTTCCTTAGTTTTTATGATTGATAGTTAATAAAAAATAAATCCCATTAAAAAAAAATAAACAACCGAAATAAAGTTGTTTAAAATATGTATAAGTTAACAAAATTGCAATAGAGAAATCTCTCCACCACAGATTGTACAGAGGTGACACTTTTATTTAATTACGCTATTCATTGAATACTATCATTATACTGCCATATCTCCCTTTTATTTATTTGCATATATATAAATTTAACACACTATATCACTCATATATATATGTAATGTTACATCTTTGTGTGATATTGATTTTAATTACTATTAACTAAAAAGTTAGAGAGGTCAGTTACAACTCTTTTACTTTTCACCTGAATCTAAGCAATCTTAAACTTAACGAGGAATTCACCTTGTGTTACATGAATCGTTTATTTTAAAAAAACCACACAAAGTCGGCTAAAACAATATACCTTCCCAAATAACAAGCGGATAAATATCGAGTGAAGTTATATGAAAAAGAAAATTGAAAAACAGCAGCAGACACATATGTGTTTGTATATATATATACACACACACACACATACAGAAAATGAAAGTGATATAGTGTTGTTTTGAAATTTGAATAACAGGATATGGAGTTTATTTTAGTTATTAATTAATCACTCATCCACTATATATTTATTTATCCTGTACACAAATTTATTTATTTGCTACTGTTATGATATAACATAACAAGGTGCAATTAACTATCATTGTTTGAGTTATCATTTCAACTTGGTGAATATTATATTAAACAATATAACTTACGCCAATAATGGTAGTACCATCTTGCAATTTCAAATCTCCAAGATCAGAGTACATTGTCATGTAAGTTTTGAAACAAGTATTTCTAAAATGGAAGAACAAATCTAACATGTCAGCACAATTACTGCATATATATTTGGAATACTGATCCTCAGCTGAGACCTACAATACAGAGAGAAAACTTAAATAGTAAGGATATTCTTTAAATCCAAATTAATTCGGATTTTGATACATTGAAATGTATTGAATGTACCATGAGAGAGGTGCATATCATTATTTTTGCACTGAGTGAAAAGCCATCTTCTCTCGTATCGAAAATAGACTCTTCAGTTATGTCATATGACATACAAAGTCGACACTTTTCTTCTTTATCACATTCCATTATTAATCAATAACCAAATACTGTGCATTCATCAAGTTGTTTATTATAACCTTCCTATATGGTTCCTTAGAGGAAGGAGTGTTCGTTTACATGAGAGATAATAATGTCATTTAAGTTCCTTTTTTTTTCTTTTTTTTTTTTTAAAGCCTGTAGTGATAAAACGATTTGAGGAAGAGAACTTTAATATTGTCACCATAAAGAATTTATTTACAAGCAGAAAACATTTTATACTCATCAACAGGTTCTCAAATTCCTTCATGACAAATTGTCTAATAACATTTTCTTCCCAAAGAAAATTATGTGATGTAGAATTTAGAATGGTTACAATATATTTTTATTTAATATCAAAAGTAATTATAAAAATAATCTAACTATCGATGTATTTACCATTTTATAATCGATCAAACTATTGTTCAAGGAGATAACAACAAAATTATGGTTAATGATTGTTACGTGTTTTATTATTTTGGCTCAAGTCCTCCATTAATGACCAAAACAGACCGAGAGTGGCAATGTCAAGATTTTTTTCTAAAAAAAACTTAAACATAGCGATTAAGATTCGAATTACTTAATTATAGGTTATTTCATATTGAAATTTTCTTCTACAAAAATATTTTTTTATCTTACGTAAAATACGTCCCAGCTGACGTCATACAATCGTATCGGTATGTAACTTCCATAAATAAGAGACACGTTTCCACATAACATTATGTGGAAACGTGTCTCTTATTTATGGAAGTTACACTTTTTTCTTCTAAGAACGTATAGAGTTTCATATATGGGAGAGGAATAATCATTGGTGTAATCTCTTTTAATGCATTTCAAATGCATTGTAAGAAGGGAATAAGGAAAGGGATACGTCTGGAAATCGGAAAGTAGATTGAGTCTGCTGTCTGATGATGGGGCTTGTTACGATTTTCATGGTAAGATAAAAACACTGGCGATATCTGCGTAGACAAAAGGGATTATGGGGAAAAACAAAAACACGAGCGATATGTTTAGACGAGTGGGGTTTGGTTTGGTGAAGGGGAATCTTCAGCACGTCCTGGATAAGAGAGTTGTGGCATTACATCGCTAGAGATTATATCTCTATAATTCTGCTGATACGGTGACCGGAAAGGAAATATCGGACAAATTTGTGTTCTGCCAGGAGTACACAAAAAGACTATGTGGAGTTCGAACTAAATTTTATTTTAATATAACTTTTATATCCCTTTGTGCAGTAATGTAAATAATAGTTGATAAGGTTAATCATTTAAGTTACAGTTAAGTCAACCTATAAGTTCTCATTGTTTTATTAATTGATATGAATTCTTTTCTTTCCTTTTTCATTCTGTGTTCATATATTTATTCTTATCATTATACTTTTGTACATATAGTTCTTCTGTTCATTCTTATGTATGTACACTGCTTTCAACTTGTTAATTTTACCTATGTGTTTTTTGTTATGTTTACTTAATATTTCGATAATTCAACAGGTGGAAGGTAACACCCCTAGGTTTTCTGTTATCTACACGTAAAGGTATTCGCCAGTGGTTATAATTCGATTATTATTTATATAAGGGTATATTGTAGGCATATTGTTTCGGGGTTTTCGTTATTTCCAAGGAAAAAATAACGTGGCGCCTGAGGAGCAATTTATTCTTTATTGTTTTGTCTTTTTTCCCTTTTGGCGATTATACTTATTTTTTAAAATTATTTTCCTTTAACTCACCCCCTTCTCCTCTGAGCGTGGGCAAGTATAAACGATAAATATATAACTAAGGATAGATTAAAATTTCCGGTTATATAGACTGGCTACCAACGTGGTATACGAAATACCAGATTTCATAATGTCTGTAGTCAGTAAGTTAGTTCTCAGTCAAGTCTGTGACTGTTTTGTGTGTCTGTCACCTTTGTGTCCGTCCTGTAGGTGTCAGTGTCCAGAGTAATGGAGTCGTACAGTACTAGAGGGTATAAAAAAATTGGTATGCCTCCTCGAGGTAAGTTCTGTCAGTCGATAGTTCGAGTGCCGTGTGTCGTGGTCTGTCATTGCTCTTTAAAGTGAAGTATGTATCACAATACGTCTGAGTATACCGCTCTGAAACTATTGGTGCCGTTAATCATTAATTTGAGGTGGAGAGCAAGATTAGGAGAAGTTATCAGGGGATTAAGCCTGAGATAAGTAGTAGTAAGACTGGGTTCTAGCTAGCTTCATCATCTTATTGCAGTGGCGAGCTAGAGTCAGGTACTTATCAAGGGTGACACCGAGATATATCATGCTATCTGCTGGTCTATTCTTGCACCCTTCTACTCTATAGACTTTAGGGTGAGGATGCTTTTTTCTTCTGGAAGGAGAAAATACAGTCGGTCTTCTTGGGATTAACTGTAATATTAAGCCCTTCCAGTTTCTTGGTCATTTCCGTACAAGCCACCTCTGCCTGCCGTAGAGCTCTCTCTGCACTCATTGAACTACTATAGATGACTATATCGTCAGCATAAGCCGCTACAGTAGCCAATTCATGCTTGGCTGTAACAGTTTCATTGACTGTATATTGAGAAAAGTATTGGGGATAGCACAGACCCTTGGAGTACTCCACAGCTGAGTCGCACCTCTTCGGATACGACTTCGCCGACTCGAACCCTTAATGGATGGTGCTGCAGGAATGATCTCAATAGTATGTAGCTGATCTGGGAATTCTTTGTCCTTAAATGTCTTACATAGCAAACTATAGGGCACTGAAACAAACTTAGTTACACTTTATCACTAAAATACCGTAAATAAAATAGAATTAGATTCAGCCATAAAAACATATTACATTATTTTTTTTTTGCTCAAGTCTTCCACAGAAGTTTGAATCGATTATAGATATTATAAACGTCAAGATTCATTTCCTGAATTGAAAAAAAAAAATCACATCAAAACTTAAACAGTTCCTCTATTAAAACAAATCCCAAGTGTATTTATCAACGAGTAGACATCAGTTCCATTCCCAAGCGAAATCAATTTAAACCACGTTTGTTAAGAGTCAATTATTGTTTTTGTCTCTCTTTTTCTATATTTTCTGTTTAGGTCATTTTATATAAATTTTAATGAACTAATTTTAAATTTTGTAAATGTTGATTCACAGTAGAAATATGATTTTGTTAATAAAAATAACGGTGTTCGTAGACATTATCGATTGATAATGATCTTTAAAAAAAATATATGAAGAAACTAAATGAAAAGTAATAATCTCTGATGTAAAACAAACTAAAATTAATGAGGAGAAACAACCTACTTTAATCATTGCCAAAGCCGTCTCTGATAATTGGTCAATCGGACAATTTCTTTTTAATATTAGAAAAGCAATTGTTGGATTACATGACTAGTCTTGCATTATGTTTATTTTGTACATTATTTGAAAATTGGGAAAGGCGAAAGCACTGGGTGACAAGGGGTGTGTGGTTTTGTGGCTGCCTTATTATTAGAGCGTGTTCAATTAGCATCAGCTATTATCAAGATCCACTCGCTCAATCAGTAACGCTCTATCACTTCCGTCTTAATGTAATGGCTCAATTAAAATGATTTGAACGGTTTTAATTTATTTACAATATTATAATAATATGAGCAGAAGATAGTTGCTGCGATCAGTGAAAAATACAAATAAGTAAATACTTATTTTATTTGTGCCAACGTTACGGCCAGAATTTCAGGCCTTCATCAGGGCTAAGAACAAAAACAAGATAACATTAGTGAATAAAAAAAAAAGAATAAAGAAGATAATCTAAGTACGTAAGTAGGATTGGAAGAAAATAGCACTGTAAGAAGGTAAACGCAGTATGAGAATAGAGTAATATTAAAATGGAGGAACGAGAAAATAATATTCACATATTACTTTGAAAATAATATGTATAGGGTTATTATTACGAAAATAATATATACAGGGTGTTCCTTTAAGATGGCCCGGCTGAATTTCTCTAGATCAGATAACGTTATAAAAAAAAAGATCGTATTTGATGTTTTTCAGCCTAGTTTAAAATTCCAACCTGTTTTTGAAAAAAAAACAAAAAAACATAAGGGGTGTCTCAGAGTCAGTATAACTTTAAAATTTCAAATGGGAACCTATGCCTTCCGATACATAATTATAATGGATTTGTTAAACTGAAATCAGGGCCCTGAAAATAAAATAGATAAAACTATACACACAAATATATATATATACATATATAT
>NW_027115461.1:1254222-1268769 GCF_000696795.3 Halyomorpha halys | reverse complement strand
AGGTCGAAACGTCGGCATAAATAAATATTTTTTTGTTTATTTATGTTGTTCCTTTGCTGATCCCCCGGCCATCTTCTCCAATCAGTAATCTATGGTCAACTATCAACACCTCAAATTATATAACCATTTGAAATATAGTAAAAAAGATATATACATTCATAAAATCCAACATGGTCGTCCCCATTTACAATCTATTAATATATATAAAAAAAAACACTAACACATAGATACAAAAATTAAAATAGAATAAAACTATATTAAGCTAAAAGTTAAAATTATTTAATATTCAATAAATATAAAATTGCATAGATATATAAACTTGATTCAGAGGCCATAAAAATACAAATAATCATATACAAACTTAGAAATCTAAATGACAATAATTTAAGTTGATAGTTATTGGTTGTATTAATAGAAGATGAAATATAACATTGTAGATGTAAGAATTAAACAAAATAAATTATAACAATTAAAAAAAATTTTTTTGAAGTAAATATAGAAATAAACATAATGAATGGTGCTGAAAAGATTTTGAAAATTCAATTATATAATGTGGCGCTTCTGATCAATCAATTTATCAAAAAAAGGAAACTTTGTAATTCAGAAGATCTGTAGAACTGGATGTAGGTCATCAGCCGTCATTTGGGGAGCTTGAACAAATAGAAGAACATAAATTGAATGACAGGCTCACGAATGACGTTGCTGTCACTGCAAGAATCGTGCAATCAGAATCTTTTCTTTTTCATAAATCTTTTCGTTTCATCATTTATAATTTGATCAAAACTTATATTTATATAAAAAAAAAATAAGAAAAAAATTTATATTTCATCAAAACAATAGTTTTGAGAGTAAACAATGTACTGAGGCTTCTTACAGATTAGAATACATTAATTTCTAATAGTTTCAGAAAAAGGAAATTAAAATTTCTGAACAAGACTGAAACGACAAGAAACTGCTCGTAGATTCCGATTGCTACAACACTTACTTGACAAACGCTCTAAACTTCCCATAAACTACAAAATATTAGTATACACTACAATAATCAGACCAATTTGGACATATGGAATTGAGCTCTGGGGCTCCACCAAACCATCAAATTCTTCCCGCATCCAATCGTTACAATCCAAAATCCTACGTAAAATCCTTGATGCTCCTTATTGCGTCACAAATGAACTCATTCATAAAGACCTTAACATTCCATTCGTTGGAGATTTGACCCAAAACAGATATGCGTCTTTTCATTCCAAAATCCTTAACCATCCTAACCCATTAATTCTTAATCTTTCATCCTTAACAATCCCTGATAATCCCCCGAGGCGTCTGTAAAGAAGATGGCCACGGGGGATTAATTTAAATTAATGTTTGAAGTACCACCAATGAGTGGTTCCTTCCCAAGATTTTCAAGTGTATATGAAACATACTACATATTTACCTATTGTATTATTTTGTACAGTTGTAAATTACAATAAATAAATAATTAAAAAAAAATTTCTGGAATGCCCATTGTAATTGTTCATTAACAAAATAATTTCCAAACCTCAAAAGCCGTCATAAAAACCATCCTAATACCGTCTTATCTCCCTTTTCCCTTTCATGGGGAAAACATTTGAGAAACTCATCTTGAAACGCATAATCTCAGATTACCAGCTTGGATTCCGAACATTCCACTCCACTGTTACCAATGTCATCGAGTGGTTGATGTTATCTCGTCTGCATTGAGCGTGGAATTTTCTGCTCGGGAGTCTTTCTTGATGTAGAACAGGCGTTTGGTCGAGTCTGGCACCGAGGACTATAATATACAATATACAAACCTGAAAAGACATGAAACTTCACGTCTGTTTCGACTATTATAACAATTATTTGACAACTTAACTGCGATATTAATTGCAAAAGACTCATTTACGTAATTATAACAATGACTTACGGAGTATAGCTTTGAAACTCCGTTAAAACCATAGGATTCTTTTCGGATCAAATGATTATACTGCGAAATCCTCAATGCTCCTTTGTTACAAATAAAATGATCCATAATGACCTGACCGTTCTGTTACCGATTAGGCCAGAATCTGGTTCTTAAACTCTCTAACCACCAAACCCCACTTCTTTCTAAACTTGCTTCTTCTTCCATTCCTGATATTCCATGAAGCAACAGTGCTTTAGAGAATAATACAAAATTTGAAAAATAATAATGAAATTATAGAACAACATAAAATAATGAATAGGAGAAAAAAAGAAATTAAACAAAAACATTGAACAGAACATGTAAAATAATAAAGGGAAGAAAATAGATAAAACCAAGGTAAACCAGGTACCAATCCTTACATGATATTCTCTCTGACCACCAAAACCCACTTCTTTCTAAACTTGCTTCTCTTCCATTCCCGATAATCCTCTTAGACGTCTGAAAAGAAGATGGCCTCAAGACCTTATAACCTAGAAATTTTATTGCAGTTCAACAAATGGATAAACCCTCTACAATTCTGTATTATGTTAATTATGATTTACATTACATTCACAAGGTATATTTTTTAGTAAATGTATTCCGAAATTTCAATTATGGATACATACATCTTAAATAAATTTTTAAATTTCTAAAAGTAATATGGTAAAAATAACTCAAATATTAAATAAACTATTTATGAGCCAACGTTTAGGTCCACTTTGCAGGGCTTCATCAGGGTTTTCATACTGAAGGAAAGTGAAAGAATGATCTTCCAACATTTTTAAATTTCAATAAATAAACAGAAAAAAATGTTAATAATCCTTTTCAGCTCTAGCCATTAGAGACAAGAATACTATTGGTTTAAATGGAATTCAACCCACGCTCTATGACGTTTATCAAGAACAAAACTATTAATGGATCGTAAGAAAATTATTTGTCAAATGGGATTTGAACCCAAATATTCTATGCATTAACTTGGCAATATATATATATACAAAATTAAAAATACAACATATAATTCAAAACAAGATAAATAATTACTGCTACTATTTTGGGCTAGAAATATGGAATATATAATGTAAAATTATTCAAGATTTTTTTTAAAATTTATTTTTTGATATAACTGTATTAAAATATATACAAAAAGTAAATTTGATGTTAGTTATACAATGGGATGGTACAAACATGTGGAGAATCTACCCATTGATAGAACTCCAATCACATTTCAAGAGGAAGAGATCTCCAGGCCATCTTCTTTTCAGACGCCCAGGAGGATTATTAGGTAATGAAGGAGAAGCCAAGTTATAAATAAGTGGGTTTGACTGGATAGGAAGTTATATCGTGGATAGGAAGGATATCGTATATACGGATATATTCAGGATATCGTATATAAGGATATATTCCTGGATAGGAAGGATATCGTGGAAGAATTGGTTATTAGTTCTGGCCAAGTCGCAGCATGTGCAACATTGAGGGGTGATTGGTGACAAAGTAAGAAGGATTGAGGATTTTGGATTATAAGGATTGGATAAAGGAGGAATTTGGTGGTTTAGTGGAGCTTCATAACTAAAAATAAGTCTCACTCATTATTGTCATATAAATGAGTTTAATTATTATTCATTTATATTATCACAAGTTATTGGAGCCCTCGTAGAGAGTTATTGGCTCTTGAAGGCCTCCTGGGGTCCACCCAGCCTCTTAAATTGAGTACCCCTAATTGGGTAAAAATCTGGAGGTCCGACCAAACCACCTCCTTGTACAACCGTTGGTCAAGTAATGAACCCCTGACCCTTCATGGCTTGTAGCAGTACAGATTTAATTTAATTTAATTATCTGAAGTTATGATGTACGAGATGATATAGGGTTTCGATTTGTTTTCTTTTTTTTCACATGTTCTGTTAAATATTGTTGTTTTCTTCTCCAATTCATTATATTAGTTATATTTTATGATGTTATATAAGTTCATTTTTATTTTATATTTTATATCATACTCTAAGGCACAAATTAGTTATATTTTATGATGTTATATAAGTTCATTTTTATTTTATATCATACTCTAAGGCGCAAATTAGTTATATTTTATGATGTTATATAAGTTCATTTTTATTTTATATTCTATATCATACTCTAAGGCACAAATTCGTTTTGTCGATGCTTGTAATATTATTCTAAAAGGGACTGATCACAGAATAACTGAACAATATTATTATTTTTTGATTTGATAATCAAACTGGATCATTCCTACATTGGTCCCCAACTTTCCATTAAATTTGGGCCTAATCTGAAAGGCCGTTTCGAAATGCACATGCATAAGTGAAAGTGGATGGGATTTGATGAAATTAGTTTGGGACCATCCAGACCGGGGCTGGTCCGATAATTGTCTTTAATAGACCTCCCCCCTCCACAAGGAAAAAAACTTCATATTTAGGTTTAGCCGATAAAGACAAGAATTCTATTATTTTACCTGGGATCTAAACCACGCTCAAAGATGTCTGCCAAGAAAAAATTATCTCAAGAAACAATTATCTAGTACATGATGGGATTTGAATCTTTTTAGGCTCAATATTTTTAAATTTGAACATTTTAGGCTTCAGTCTATAAAATACACCGCTTCTAGCAATTGTGTATTGCAATAATAATCTAACAATAAGCCATGTTTTCCAACGATGCCCATATTTCACACCACACCTCAATAGCTTAGGACTAATCCAAGATATCTCAAAAACCCTTGGAGACGATGATAAGGCAGTAGAATTGGTGTTTCAGTTTTTGAAATCACAAAATTTACTGACAAAAATATAACTTGATCGGAAGGAAGAAAAAAAGAAATAAACTAATAAATAATCAAATTAAAAAATAAATAAAATTTAACGAATATTAGCAAAATTAAATAAAATATAAATAGTGTTGATAACCAATGAAGTTTGGCGCCACTAAACAAACACCGCTTCTAGCTTGATACTCAGTGCTGCTTTACAAACCACATGAATGCCTACTCCCCCACATATTTTATCATAATCGATCCCTTTTCGTACAAGAGCCTAAGGGGAGACAAACAGTCAGTTATTTCACCCCAATTGTTGATTAATCAAAACTATGTATTATTTCTAGTCAAAACTGATGAGTCTGCAGAGTATAGGTAGGGAGAATAAAAAATGACTGCTGTTTCAAAACGCTAAAAAAAATTAATGTTTCATTCGAAGCTCTATATCTTTAAAACCACCGACAATTCTAGAAAACCTAATACAACATCATTTAAAGAAGAGTAAATTGTCTAAAATATGAGTCCTAATAGAGCTGTTTTACGTTCAATAGTTAAAGAAATATATACAAAAAAATCAGTAGTTAGTAAATTTATTGATAAAGATTTCATCTCAGACACCACGTGCACTCAAATTAAAGCTAGCTGTTGTTGATGTCTGGGGCTTTAGGGCGTGACGTCATTCTCCATTTAGCAGGCCTATTAACAGACTCTCAACCATGTTATATCGTTTTAACATGGTAAAACAAGGAAATGTTTCTCCATTTAACATGAGTTTTTCCATTTAAACGCTTTAATATGTTAAACCAAAGAACATGAATACCCCTACTCTTTATTGAGAGCTAACGTTTCGTCGCACTTTGCAGGGCTAAAAACGATTCAAACTACGAAAAAAAAAAACGATTAAAATAATGTAACAAAGTAAGAGAATTGATAACATGAAATAAATGTAAACAACGGTAAGGCTAAAAATGATTTAAAATATGTGAAAATTTACTTAAAAATGAGCAAAGGGAATTTTCAATTTTATTTTATTATACCTCTATTACCACTCATATTAAAGCTAGTTTAATGTGCTATGAAGTAGCTTATGACGATTATCTTCGTAGGAGTAGTATATTTTATCATATTTACTAAAATAAATTAACAAGACAGCGATTTTTAGTTGTTCGGACAAAACTTTTATTTTTGTAAAACTATATCTCAGGACTGACTACACCTACAGGAGTCTACCAGCACACAATAACTAGTTGAAATAATTTAAAGAAGAATAAATTTATTATTTATTTTATTTTAACAACTCAAAATAAATCTATTTTAATGTAATATAAAGTAGTTAATAATACGTATCTTCTTAGGGGTACAGTAGTTATTATGAACAACTAGAAATCAGATTATTTTAGCAAATTTCATGAAAACTACTGTCCATACGAAGATAAACGTTATAAACTACTTTACAGTACATTCTACTAGGTTTAATTGGAGTGCTAATAGACATCTGTACGTCGAATAGTTTTTCAAAAATCAAACATTTTTTTCAAACAACTAGAAATAAAAGTTTTATTCCTACGAAGATAACTGTTAGAAACTACTTATTAGTACATTAAACTCGCTTCAGTATGAGTGCTAATAGAGTTCCAATAAAATAAAATTGAAAATTTACTTTGCTCATTTTTATGTAAATTTTCACATATTTTAAATCATTTTTAGCCTTCAAATTGTTTACTTTTATTTCATGTTATCTATTCTCTTACTTTGTTACATTATGTTTGAATCGTTATTAGCCCTGCAAAGTGGGACGATACGTTAGCTCTCAATTAAGAGTAGGGTTATTCATAATCTTTAGTTTAACATATTAAAGCGTTTTAAATGGAATAATTCATGTTAAATGGAGAAATATTTCCTTCTTTTAACATGTTAAAACGATATAACATGTAACATGGTTGAGAGTCTGTTACTGGGTCTGTTAAATAGGAGAATGACGTCACGCAACAGACCAGCAGAGCTCGTTACCATTGTGTTTGTTGTGTTAGGTTACTAGCTCATAGTTTGTTTTGATTGTGATAGTATTGTTTTGGATGTTGTTTTTTTTTTAAATCTTAGAAACCAATGGATGACAATAATAATAATGTAATGACAGTTGTCATCTAGCTCATCTTGTTTCTCTTCCTCACACGTTACAAGATCAACAACTCAGTAGCCAAACTTTCATACAATTTCTACTTTTCACTCAATTTAAATTACTTTAATCAAAACGTAGAAGTAAAAAATAATATGAAGTTTTGGAAGGAAAGGTTATAAAACAAGTTGCTCAGAAAATTCACTAAGAGCTCTCATACATTTAACATTTAACATGACTTTAAATTGGATTGCTCACTATCCTATACTTATAACATTTAGCATAGTAAAACATTTCACATTTAATAAAATATCATTAATACCTCTCGTATATTTACTATTTGAGTTCTTTCTTTGATCCTTGAAATTTTTATAATTGTGTACCGAAAATAAAATAAGGAAGATGGAAAAAAATAAATAAAATAAAGAATAAAAATTTTGAAGAAGCTATGTTCTCAAATAAATAAATTTAGAAGTTTTAATCATTTATGTTCGATTGATTTAACCTTTAAATATTTATAGAACATCACCCCATTCATTATCTTTTATATATATAATTAAAAAAAGAAAAAAAACACCTGAGACTAGACATGCCAGTCTTCCAATTAGTACCTGCGGTGAACCGATGACCTAACCACACTCCTTAAGTGATAATCGATCTTTTGAGTTAGTTACATATCGATCCCGGCTCTTAGCTGTACTTCGATCCAAAGAGGTTAGCATTAGGCGACGTGCCCACTTCCTGCCATTTCATTTAAAGATAGGAATTTCTCCCGAGGGCAAGATAACTCGACTCGGACCGGATCGGCTCACTTTCACTGAATTACCGCTAATGAAAGAAACGCGCCATTGCCAAGGCCGTCATTATATAATTTTATTTGTATTTTTATCTCTTTGGTTAGTTCTAAGAGAATTTCCTGAATTGTAATTGGCTGAGGCTAGTGCGCCCTGCCTCATTAGTTATATTCCGTTACTTTCATGACAGTTCTCTTTCATTTTCATTACAAAAAAAAAAACTCAATTTTTTCTTTCAGATGTCTTCTTTTAGAAAAGCCTCTGGTTAATGGGCTTAGGGGGGTACCTATAGGGTGGGTAGTCACCCTCTAGAATTGAAAAAAAAAAATTAATAAAAATTAATTTTTTTTTCAATAAAATAATTATAATAACTTATAAAGTACTGCTATAAATATACATAACCAGCTGACCCGGTAATGCTTCGCTATTGCTATATTTTAGGATGCTACCAGTGATGCGGCGAGAGGGATGAGCTGGGATCTTTTGAGCTCTGCTCTACCCCTCACACGTGGGGGATAGAGTGGGCTCAGGGATCCTCAGGTCGATTGTGTAAAAATATGTTTTTTAGAGTGTAAATGTGACTAGATACTATATTATTTTATTTTTCATACAGATAGTTTGATTATGTTCATTTTGTTTATCCTTCTGTTTGTATATATTTTAAGAGATTTTTTTTTTTATTAATTTATTTTATTTTAGTATGTATAAGTTCATTCATCACTATTACCTGTTTCCCACAACTGTGTGGCAGATTGTAATATCTATCACTAAATAAAAAGTAGTATTAAAAAAAATATATATATTTTAGGATGTGTATAGATTTAATGAACGCAATTGATATTTTTTTTTATAAATTATTGTATACTTTGTTATTATAATTTAGTAACATAAATAGTTTTTGAATAACAACCCTCATTGTACTTCAATATTAGTACTATATTGAAACAACTGAGACCGATTAACATATCAAATAGTAGTTACATATTTTTAGAGCAGACATTCAGTTCTGCATCAGTTATATTAACGTAGAAATTGTATGAACTATGAAAAGAAAGCATACTATCCCCTTCCAATGGCGAAAGGGAACATTTTAAACATAATTGCATGGAAATCGGTCCAGTAATTTGTATGTTGGTTGTAGATATCATTTCGACCATTCACTATACGTATATAGATGATGTGATAAGACGGTTACTATGGTAACATATTTGATAACAACTAATTTTGCTGTATCATCGTTAGTACTGGTTTGATTTAGGTTATTGTTTCTAATTATATTAGGAAATTTTATTATCTAAAGTATATACTACCTAAAATATAAACAGTTTTTAATTAAAAATCCTCCTATGCCTCAAAATTTACAAAATATGTAAACTATTCGGAACGACTAACCTATGAAAGAGTTGTAAAAAATTTTTTCGGAGTGAAACAAAGTTGACATTCGTATTAAGCACCTCAAGAAATCCTTAAATACAAATTTTCAAAAAAAGTTTTGGTATACATCGGGCCTTTGATTCCTTTAAAAAATCAATAAAATAGAAATTACTTCAATACTACTTGACAAATCTAGACAAAACTTGGGAGTGATTTAGGGCTCTATGAACTGAACTATGGGAAGCACATATTTCGCCCTATATCTTATCAATAAACTGGATAGTGTTAAGTGATCTAAAATTAAAAGTTTTAAAAATTAATAAAATTGTGATAACATCGGGTTGTTATTATAGCCTGGGCAGAATAGCCTGCAAAATGTTTTTAATAAATTTTATGTTAGGTGTAAATTTATACAGTACTCAAATTAAAGGTAATTTAACTATTAATATTAATGGAAGATTATTGATGATTGACCGTGTGTATAGATGAATGGAATATGGACCGGGTGCGGTAAAAAAAACTCAAATAGCAAACAATTATACTATTTTTATTGAGCCCACGTTTCGCCCCACGTTGCAGGGCTTCGTCAGGGCTAAAAAAGATACAAACACTTGACATAGTTACGAAAAAGAAAAAACATAAGTGGAACATAACAGGGGTATACAATGGAAATTAAAATATAATAAGAAAAATTAAAGGTTGTAAACAGTAAATGAAAAGGGTAATAGTAACAGATAGATAAGAGAAGAAATATTAAAGAAAGTACAAATTAAGAGATGAAAAAAGAAAAGAATAAAATCAAATGATGAGACAGAATTCATACTTGCTTTGACGGAAGTCAAAGTCAGACTGAGCCGTTTGTATTAAGAGGAGTGGGGATGGCAGTTAGCACACCACAATAGCGGAAATAATTTTAATGTAAACATTGTAAAAAAAATATATATTTAAATTAGGTAAACAATAAATGGTAATATACATAATAGAGGGGGAGAAGAGATATATTAGGGGGAGGAGAGATATTATTTAAAAAAAAACAACAACTCATAGATAGATAAACAAAGGAGAAATAAAGTATAAAATAATGGGATATTATTATTATTCTTTGCGAGACAGAACGTGGAGGTTATATACTTAGGCCTCGCGTTATATACTTAGGAAATATATCGCGCGTTTCATGACGTGGTTTTCATAGGTTCGTCACTCCCATATTTTTGTGAGTGCCACCCATTGACTCACAAATGCTCGGGGGAAGGCTATTAGTGAGAATTATATAATTATATGCTTGAAAAATTCCCGGATAGGGCCGGGGACTCGAACTCACGATAAGCTGCTTTATTGTATATTAAACTAGCTTTAATTTGAATGCTAATTGACATCTGTACGTCCAATGACCCTCTGCACCGAGTTTTGAATGTTTCCTGATGGAGCATGTAAAGATATTTTACTTTCCCTTCCCTATACATGGGATATATAATAAGGGAAAGTATTTAGATCGTAAAAAAATTTGAAGAGGAGTTTTTTTCATTTATTCAAATTACAATAACTTCACTACGGCTTTACCAATCCTTACGATAATTATTATCAACCTTTATTATACTATTTATTTTTTATAAATACTTGTTTGAGAGTGGTTTAGTTTTTTCTTAATTTAAAACAATTTTGATCCTTTTTTCTCTCAACTTTTATTCTTTAAACTTTCTCAAACGTTTCGGTCCTCAGGCCATTCTCAAGGATACCACCTTCAATATTGATGTCATTTCTTTTTTTAAATCATAAAATAGCAGGCTAATTACCCTTGTCACACATAACTTTTTCTAAAAGATTTATATCTTAAATTTAAAACTTTTTTACAAACCACTTTCCTTCCTTCACTTACATTTACAACTTAAGTACATAAATTACAACTTAAGGTATCCTTGAGAATGGCCTGAGGGCCGAAACGTTGGAGAAATTTTAAAGAATAAAAGTTGAGAGAAAAAAGGATTACAATTTTTTTAAATTAAGAATAAACCTTTTTTATATTATCAAGCTTTCCTTTATCATTGAACCATACTTGTGTATCTTTGTTCCATTAATTCTACATATTGCTCAACGGATTACAGAAGTATATATGTCGTGAATACACTTCGCACGTTCACTTTCGAAGTAAAACCGGTAGATTTATTTATTATGCATCTTGATATTTTTATTCTATTTTGATCTGTGTTTTTTTTGTCTCAGTTGAATTTAAAACTGCAGTAAAACAAGTGCTTCTTAACAAAATGGAGGTGTAATAAGTTTATTCCCTGTAATCACTAATAAACGTTTATGTCGGGACGACCGAGTAGAAAGTGTTAAATATTAAACTATTTATTTATTGAAAGCGACTCTAGAGGATTTTGATTAAAGACGTCATATCAGCGTAAAATCAATGAAGTGGTCTTTAGTATCAACTAGGTCTTAACCTCATTAAAATAGTTAGACAGCAAAATAGATTCACATACTTTGGTATGGAAATGCACTTTCCCTCTCGGCCAGACACCACCCCCAACCATATTTAATGGTCTAATAACGAAGACGCATTTCAGGCTATTATAAAGCTCTTATTATATAGCTAATTAAATATTAACAATTATGTATTATAATTAATAATTAATAAATTAGCGATTTTCTTTTTTTTTTCTCCATCTTCAGCCCTTATGTTTTTCGTGCTTGAAAAAATTGTCTTCCCCAGAGTAAATTTTCGCTGGTTCGGGGGAAAAGTAAAAAACGGAGGACCTGAAAATTAATCTCATAAAATTTATTTATTTATAAAAAAAATGAAAATAATAAAGAAAATGAAATAACAAAAAAAAAATCCTTCCAAATGATACACAAAATATTGAAAAAAAAAATGAAAATAAAAGACCAATTGGAAATAAATATTTTTTTTTTTAATACTACTTTTTATTTATTGATAGATATTACAATATGCTACACAGTTGTGGGAAATAGGTAATAGTGATGAATGATCTCATACATACTAAAATAAAATAAAATAAATTAAATAAATGAATAAAAAAAAAAATTTCTTAAAATATATACAAACAGAAGAATAAATAAAATGAACGTAATCAAACCATCTGTATGAAAAATAAATAAATAAAATAACGTAATGACAAAATAATATAGTTTCTAGTCACATTTACACTCTAATATACAATATTTACGCAATCGACCTGAGGATCCCTGAGCCCACTCTATCTCCCACGTGTGAGGGGTAGAGCAGAGCTCAAAAGATCCCAGCGCATCCCTCTCGCCGCATCACTGGTAGAAATAAAAATTAAAGAAAAGAAAGGAAACTAAACTTTTGGGCTTAGACACCCTAATTGGTTCATCCTAACCAAAACGGTATAGTACAGAAAATTAAACAACATTCAATTATGCGTCCAAGGAGTACTTATTAATTCTATCAATAAAGATTTCTTAAACAGTAAACCACCGTAGGCGTAAAATAATTTTTTTTTTCAAAAAATATATATACAAGTATATAACTTAAATTTCTCGCGAACCAGACTGAAAAGACAGGAAACTGCACGTCGATTTCGACTATTACAGCACTTACTATACAAACGTTCTAAACTTCCAACACATTACAAAAGACTGATCTACATGACTGTAATAAGGCCAATCTGAGCATATGGAGTTGAGCTTTGGGGCTTCACTAAACCTTCGAATTCCTCTCGTATTCAATCCTTACAATAAAAAATCCTTCGTAAAATCCTCAATGCTTCTTACTTTGTCACAAATAAAATCATACATAAAGACCTTAATGTTCGCTATGTAACCGATCTAGCCTGAACCAGATATCACTCCTTCCATTATAAACTCCGTAACCACTCAAACCCTTTAGTTTCTAATCTTGCATCCTCTTCCATTCCTGACAATCCTCCGAGGCGCCGGAAAAGAAGATGGCCACGAGACCAGGTAATGTAAAATGTCATTAGAGTGCTACCAATGGGTAGTTTCTCTACACGCCTGCAACACTCCAATTTAACTTAGATCACATTTACTAAATGTATTATAATGTACAGTTGTAAATAGCAATAAAAAAAAAAAAAATTTCTCGCAAACACAGATGTCGTTGAATCTTGTAACATTTGCACCAGAGCAGGAAATGAGCCTTCGAGGCGATGAAAGGAGATCACACACACACCGCGGAGAAAGTGGCCAACCAATCAAAAATGAGTTTGGATCGGCTGCCCAGGGAACAAAAAGAGTCAAAGAGCGAATTGGAAACGCACTCTGCGACTGGAGGAATGTCTAATAAAAGAAATGACAGTTTGGAAAGTCTCACAATCGTGGGATTAGTTCGGTCTCTAACCCGCCATTACATGGCGTTCGTTCGCTCATAAAAACTAGCTTGGTACTGGAAACGTTACACGGGTCTTCGAATGAAGCGTTACCATGAAATTCCTAATATCTATGATCATCTTTTGGTAATCTGAAAGTGTCTTCTTAGTATAAGAGTCGAAGAGGAGAAAAAAGGCTGTTATTTCATCTCAATTTTTTATTACTTTAATGAAAACTATGCATAATTACTAGTCTAAATTGATGAGTCTCCCAAGTATAAGTAGGGGGAATAAAAAATGGCGGCTGTTTCAAAACGTTAAAAAAAAAATTCATTTGGAGCTCCATATCTTTAAAACTACCAACAACACTAAAAATCCTAAGAAAACATCATTATCATCAACATCATCATAGGACTAGGTCTTCTACCATATGGGACATAGTCCTTAAAGGATCTCTGTGGTCGTCCATTCTGATAACATGGCCGAACCCATCCAGCTTCCTGGATCTCCTTTCATTGCGAACTAGGCCCCTCCTTATTTTTCCAACTGTCCTTCCCAAAACATTCATTTCTGCTCTCCTATTGGTCTGTTTATATCCAACTCTCCAGTCCATACAAAAATATGGACAGATGCGCTTTCTTGAAGATGTGCAGCTTCATATCTCTGCCCTTTTCTCTCTTCTCTACAATAGTGTTACATATCTGGTAGTACACTAAATTTGCCTTGCTAATGGTGGCTGTTTCAAAACGTTAAAAAAATACAATTTTTCATTCGGAGCTTTATATCTTTAAAAATATCAACAACATAAAAAAGGTTCATAGCTCATTATTTAAATTAGAGTAAATTTTCTAATAGGGGGCAGTGGCAGTTATGAATCTACTCTATATTAGTCCGAGAATAGAAAAAACGTTTTCAAGATTTATAATTGTTCAAAACTTTAAAAAATTAACAAGAATTTAATGTTTAGAACACATTCATTTATTCTATTTATTCACTCCCTATCAGCAAATAAAATTTATTTTTAGCTTCAAAATTGTATGGTCTTGATAAAAGTGGTAAATTTTAAAACCGACACTGAATTGTATTGTGCTGAAGAGGGGAGACAAAATACCCCCGAAACGTTTAAAAATAGATTACATATATGTGTTGAAAACATCGTCTTTTTTTTTTACTACTAGGTATTCATAAAATCCTCAATGCTCCTTACTTTGTCACAAATAAAATCATACATAAAGACCTTAATGTTC